>NC_056735.1:758551296-758823796 GCF_019279795.1 Protopterus annectens | reverse complement strand
GGCAGTAAGCTTAGCAGGATAACTCAGACTTCCCTGTTCCCAGAAGGCATCTTCAGATCATTCTGTGATGTTTTCAGGTGAGTTAAGAATATAATCCTTCTACTGTGCCATGGGTCTTGTGTGGTGCACCTCCACTTGGAGAGATTCCAGAGTCACCCACAAAATATGTCCAAAACCACCTGTAACGGAGTCCTTTTAGCAAAGGAGATCATTTGCTGTACCTGGAGATCCACTCAGATCACCAGGCTGCTCATTCTACCTCTGAGAGTGAACCCAGCTACCCCCAAATGAACCTTATTTCTACCCCTTGTATCTGTGATCACATCTTGTGAGTCACAACTTAAAAGCTTATAACCATAGGTGAGAATGGGGGCATAGATGGAGTGGTAAACTTAGAGCTTTGTGCAATGGCTAAGCTTTCACTTTGCCATCACACTCCAGTACAGTGCCTGGAGTACATCCACTGTTGCACCCATTCACTAGTAAGTTTCCCTGTTCTGTCTGCCTTCACTTCTGAGGAAGACTGCAACATACTTAAACATCTCCACCTGAGTTTGCTAATCTCCCACTTACTTGTAGAGGACAGTCCACTCTTTTTGTGAGAAAACTATTGGCCTCTGTTGAATTGCTGATTTTTTGTGTTTTTTATCCCAGCCACTCCACACTTAATAGCAAATCTCTTTAGTTCATGATGACACTCTCGCTTAAGGTGAATTCAAACCAGAGTAAAAAGGTCACACTGATAAATTGAGTAAAAACTGCAAGAAAAACCCAGCCAAGCTAGAGTTTTCACTGTGTGCCTTTACAGGCTTGAATGTAGCCATAAAGACTTAAAAAAAGACTTCAAAATTTAAAAACCATGGGCATTCAGAAGCTGTGTAGCTGAAACACTTGATATGTTCTTAAATGGTCATTTGTACATATTGCATGGGCCTCCATTACAGGAGGCTTAAGGTATCACACAGTGAAAACTCTAGCTTGGTTGGGTTTCACTTAAGACGAATAAGATAACAGCATCTGCAAACAACCAATGCCACCCTCATGCCTTTGAACTATTGCCCAGACCTTGGCTGTATTTTCACATCCTGTCCATAAAAATCACTGTGTGTGTGTGTGTGTGTGTGTGTGTGTGTGTGTGTGTGTGTGTGTGTGTGTTTCCCTTTGTGACAGTGACAGCTATGTTTGCAAAGTGTAGAGACAATTAAATGCAGCAGTGGCCCTGGAACTGCATACACATGTAGTATGTCACACAAGATGTTCCAGGGTGCATGGTCTTATGCCTATTCCACATCTACAAAAACATGTAGACAGTTCTGGTATAGCCCCATGATCTCACCAACATTTGTGAAAGGACAAAGAGGAGAGGTACTGTTCCCTGTCTTGGATAAAGTCAGTTTTGTTCCTCCTGAATCAAAGACTTGAATATTGGACAGAGTCTCTTTTCTAGTAACCTGGAGTATGCTTTTCAGGGAGGCTGATTCCTTTATAATTGCGATATCTCCTCCAGACCCTCCCCTATTTTGAAAAATAATAAAATGCACATTACCAGTGAACCCAACAACCCTCCAAATGAACCTTATTTTGCCCCCTTGTGTCTGTGGTCTCGTCTTGTGTGTCGCAACTTAAAACTTATAACCATAGGTGAGGATGGGGTCGTAGTCCAGTTCCTTCTGCATTTCTAGTCCTGTCTAATTCAGATCTGTTGAATTGGTGCAGTGACCTCATCTACTGAAATTTAATCAATTCCACAATGTGCTTCCAGGCATCGAGTCAGAGGAGAGCATTTTCACCAAGATCTTTAAAGTGCTTCTTTCATTTCTCATAATTCCTCAACAATATCCCACTTGAGGTCAAAGTTTCTCCATCAATTACACCAGCTTAAGCAGTATCCCATTCCTCCTCTCTAAATTGTTGAATGGGTTGGCAGAATCTGTTTGAGGCTGTCAAAAAAATTATTGTCCATTGCTTTGCCAAACTCTTCTCACACTTGGGCCTTCACTGTAGTGACCAACACAGCTGCTGCCTTCCTGCTCATTGTTATAACATTCTTCAGATAAAGCAATGGTTATGTAGGAAACACAGCTGCATCATTGCTGTTAGGCATCCTCAGTGCCATTGTTGTATTTCTGACAGGCTCAGTCTTCTGAACTGAAGACAACATAAAACAAGAGTTGAATACATCAGTATTTTTGTTTCATTTTTTTTTTTTGCGAAGGCTGAGAATGTAGAAATATTAAAGGAAAGCAAACCATGAGAAACACTGAAACACAGAATATTTCATTAATATTAAGATAGGCTCCAGCAAGCTAAGCATCCCCTGATATTCTCACATGCTGAGTTAGAATGTAGCAGAAATCACTGTATCCTTCTGTGACCACTGTTTTTTTTCTTCTTTAGTAAAAAGAAGATATCTTTGTGAGAGCAATAAGAGATTTTGCATTGTCACTGACATTGATGCTTACCTGTGTGTGCTGGTACTGTTGAGTTTGCTGCTTCCAGGGAGAACCAAGACCCTATCACAGATATGAATAAGCTATAGTACAGCTGATATGTTGTTTGATCAAATGAATGTGAAACTGGTCTCCCTTTTAGTGAGATATCTTCATGACTTAATGCAGTTTAACTCTAATATATCTGTGCAGCTCTTATTAATCTGTATTTATTTATAGATTTTTACTAGGTTAATGACCTGGGGAGCCTTTCTAAGCCTAGCCATGTTTTCTGGAAAGAATAATGATATCCTGTATCCAAATAGGGCATTGAGGGCCAGGCATTTATAAGCTACCTCTGTCCGTAAGGCCCTGTGCAAATTTCCTATTCCCCATCCACTGGTCTAGGTTACGCTTAAACTGGGTGGTAGATTAACTCAGCTCCTCATGGATGAGAAGCCTGTTCCATAAGAGGGGAAGTCTCTGGGACACTTATCTGTCTCTCCAGCATGTTCAGTTTAAGTCACAGGCAAAATTCAGGTCCCTAGACTCTGTATTTCTGGTGCTGTTTGATGTACGAATATGCAGGAGATTCATAAGTGTGAGGTTTGTGGACGCCTTGTAAGCCAGGCATAGATTGCCCCTCAGCAATCTATAGGAGACTTTGTAGAGAGAAAGGGTTTTAAGGTGCTCTGCATGAGGTAGGCTTGTTACACCTTGCATTCTTTTTGTAAGAAAACTCTGAGGTCGCTCTAGTTGCTGCATATGCGTGGTCCAATACTCTATGATTGGACTGATAAGGGTGGAATACAGTGGGATAATGAGCTCTTTGGACCTAGAAGCTATGCCCTTGCATATAAGTTGTGCAACATATAAGGATTCCCTCACCAATATGACCACGTGGTGGTTGAAGGTAAGGCTACTGGACCGCTGGCTCAACATTTAGGGGCGTATTATCAACATGGTAATTAGATGGGATGGTTGTCTTCCCAAAGGGTGCAATTATGCATTTTTTAGCATTGAGTTTAAGACCATGGCTTTAGCACCATTTGTTAGTTGGAGATAGACCTTGAAGAAAGCTAGTGTTTGCAGGGGAGTCGATGATAACCTCCAGCCTGTAATCATTTGCAAACTTAGTTTGCCATAAACCTTCAGCATTTGCTTCCATTTCAGAGAAATAGATGCCAAAAAAGGAGCAGGCCCATTACTGAGTCCTGGGGGAATCCACTAGTGACTGGCCTCTTGGTAGAGGTGGCCTCACCTTTTTTGACCTCCTGGGTTCTGTCAGTGAGACAGTTGGCTATGTAGTGGATGATGAAAGGGTTTATACCTAAATTATTGAGCTTGTCTATAATATCTGCGTCAGTTATTGTATCAAAAGCCTTTGCCAGGTCGAGGTAAACTATGTCCATAGTCTTACCTTCATCCAGTGCTTTGTTGACCCTTTCAAAAAGTCCATCAGATATAGTAGGCACAACCTTCCTTCAATAAAGCCAAACTGTGATGGGTCCAGCGTTTGCAGATTACCTATGCCCTCATATGTCATGTCCATCATGATTCTTTCCATGGACTTACATATGAGGCTGGTAAGACTTATGGGTCTGTAGTTACCCGAATCAGTGGTTGGACCACCTTTGTGCAGAGGAATGACTATAGCCATTTTCTATTCCTTGGGCACAAAACGTGACTGTAGACTCCATTTGAAAAGTGATTCAAGTGGAAGAGAGAGGTCATATTCCATGCTATTTATTAAACATCCCGGGATGTTACTGGGGCCCATCAATGCAGTGTTTTTGGCCTTATAAAGTGTATTGATGACCTGTTCCCTTGTAATGGTTGGGGTTTGTGGTATGTGGTATTTTCTATGGACTATCTGGGTGGAGTGGCGGAGAAATTTGAGCTGAACCTGTCAGCCAAAAGGTTGACAGTAAGAAGTTCTGAACCTTGTTGTGCATTTCCCCTGAGGTTACGGATGTAGCTGTAAAAACCTTTGTGTTTGTCCTTTGCCTGAGAAGCCATTTTTTTCTCCAGATTTAGCCTTTAAAATATTAATTAACTCTCTTAACTGCCTATGTAGATTGGTCTAGTCATAGGTTTTTTAGCATGTATGTCTTTGTTCCTCCTATGCTTGGCCAAGATTTTTATATTCTTTTGTTGTATAACCAATTAATATTGGGATTCCACCAGGATGGCTTGTCTTTAGAGTTTGTTTTATTCTTAATACAAGTGGTCACAGCTCGCTTTATACAGCTATTAGTATGGCTCTACAGAGATTTTGTAAACAGCTCAGCATATGCTATGGTGTTTACTGGGTTTGGGAGTGCTTTGTAATATACACAGAAAAATCTTTGGCAGTTTTCTGTGTTTCTCTCCTTTTACTATGTATTCATTAAAAAACTGTGAACCTGTGCAAACCAGCATGGGCACCAGTAGTTATCTCATGATAAGATCTGCATCATGGTTTGAAAGAAAGTGTAAGTGGTGCTTTCAGGTGTTTCAAGTCAGTATTCAGTCATCGTCTTAATTGGTTTTCTTTGATTTGTGTACATTATCTGTTTCTGTATTGAGTTTGAATAAAATTGTGTTAATACAGTGCTAAATTACTTAGTCACCAGAGATTCTCAAACATTTGAGGTTTTGACAGAATCATTAACTCTGCACAGCTACCCATCATATTTAGTAATTTCACTTTCACATTAGTTGCTCCCAAATGAGTATGCTTGCTAAACTTAGTTCTCAATGTTAGAAGATTGCAAGGAATAATTTTACAGTCAATTTAACAGCTTTACAGTAACCATTCATCCGTTATGTAGAAATTTCATTCAAAATGTATTTTTCTTTTTCAGCAAATTTTGTGAAATTAGAATACTTCACTTTCATATTTATTTTTCTTTAACATCAGTATGGTACACAAAATAGAATAAATGACAGGAAGCATTAAGTTCGTATGTTTACAGATGTAGAAAGTGCTGCATAATTTGCAAAATCATAGACACATCACTTTGCATGGGTATGAGGCATATGGTGAGGGATGTCAATAGTGGCTAGGTAGTGGAGACTCGCACATACTAGATGTGAAAGTAGCGACTGAGAAGATGAGCCAGAAGTAAAGGGTGCAGCAAGATGAGAGTACAGTACTCAAATAAAAGTGAACAGTGTTTGAAAAATGTCATATTTTCCAAAATTTAACCTAAAGCAGTCTAAAAATAGATGAACGATATGGCTGTATGAATCAAAGGAAAGGGGGAGTTACCCCTACATAGTTCAAAATAGGGTGCTTTTAAAACACAAGAATTAGGCAGTTGTTTTTTTACTACATTTAATAGATTATCATTTAAGACAAAGGCACATCTATATTAATAGGAAAGAAAACAAATGATGTTAACATTTTTCATTTTCATACATTAAACATTATATATATATGGTCCCTATCAGTTCAGCAAAAAATCAGTTAATTGAATGACATTTTCAGTGCAATTACATCAAACATGCCGTTCGTCAAACAGTTATACTGAGATCGTGGTACAGCGAGGATCGAAAAATTTGCTCTTTCCCTACTATAGTGTGATCTCAGAGTTTGTATATATAATTAGCAGGGGTGGGGACACAGCCCCCCACATGAGGGGAATTTGATGAACGGCATTTCCGATGAAATGCCGTTCAGTGAAATGATGGTTCGTTGAAGTGATATAGACCCATATATATATATATATATATATATATATATGTTTTATTTCTTTTTAATAGTTATCTTTCATCCCAACATTACATAAATTGCTCAATTCCTGCCTTCCCTTAGATCTCACTTTTCTTCCTAAACATTAGTCTCCATGCATTGTTCCCACAAATTCCAGTTATTTCTATGTAATTTGTTCCTTCCCTTTCCTTAAGATCCCACTTCCAGTTCTTTTATCTCCTTTCAAAATTCAGTAATTCAGTTACAGTTGGTTTAGATTTTGATTTCCATTTTCTAGTAATTGCTTTTTGGAACACCAGTAGCATTAAAGTAAGTATGGCCTTACTGTGTATGTAGTCAAGTCATATCTTGAGTAACAGTTCAAAAGAATAATTTCCCTAGTTACAGTCATTTGCTCCCCAACTATTTGTTATGGAATATTTGTAGAGAATTATTAAAATCTGCAAGCTTGTTACACCCCCCCCAAAAAAAAAAAAAAACATGTTTCCAGTTACCTGTCTCCTTCCAGTCACACTTTTAGCATTTTCTATCTGTTTGAGAAAAAATTCTCTTAAGTCAGCTAAGGGTATAAAAATACCAATGCAAATGTTTCCAAGCAAAAATCCTAAACCTTCTGGACTTTATTGCATACTTAGAAGCCATAGGTATGTCCACCTACTGTTCCTTTGTAAATTACCCATCCAGTCTGTCTTCCCAATCTTTTCTAATCTCCTCTGATTCTTGTAGTTATTATGCGGTAGTTTATATGTTGTAGTAATTATCCCCTCAACAGCAGTTTCTGCTCTATATTCAGCTAAAAACTTTACCTGAGCTAGTCTTTCACTTAGCACTCACCCCCACCCTTTGCATATACTCTGACATCATTCCCTGGTAAGAGAAGACAGTCTGTAATGTACAGTTCAAATTTCTGCTTGTCCTCATCCCCCTCTGTTTATTTGCTCCCAATACGTTTGTTCCTTAGCTCCTTTTCTCCAGTAAATTCCGGGAGCCTCCACTTGCCTATTTTGTATACACCATTTGCAAAAATACCTATTAGCAAAAATCTCCTTTCTCTATTCCTGTGCTAGCTTAGTTCTTAAAATACTTTCTGGTGCTTTATGAAAATAATATTCTGTTTGATTGATGTTATTCTTAAGAGTCTGCATCCAAAATCCAATACTATCTTTATTTCTTGGACTTCTTCCAAGTCTTCATTAACCATTTTTACTTAGATTTATACATTTCTGCTTGTGGTATGTATATGAGCCCTAACTGCATAGCTCTAAAGTATTCTTTCAAATCATTTAATCCTAAACCACATTGTTCTCTGGGGAAAATTAACTCATCCCACTTAACATTTATCTTTCCCTCCCAAATAAATTTCTTCAGCTCTTTATTAAATGTTGTCCACAAGTTCTCAGGTTAATAAAAAATATGACTGACATATATAAAACTAAAGGGACCAAACATTTTCACTGTATCTTTCTGTCCATATCCATGATCAGGATCCTCTGGTTTCTCAGTTTTTATATTATCTTTTGTTTATTCTCTTCTTTAATATCCTTAGCTGCCATAGCATAATCTTATTTAATTTATACATCTAAATACTTGATCTTATGTCTCCAAAAGTATGGGTAATGTTGAAACAGTTCATGTATGGGGACATATGTTGCCACTACTTTGTTTTATCTTAATTTTGTATCCCAGAAAGATGTGACACTGTCTCAAAATGTTCCTTTTCTGGATTCATAAAGTACATAATAATATCATCTGCAAATAAAGCTAACTTTTTTAATTACCATACCAGTTAAATCCTTGAATTTGCGAATTCCTTATTTTCTTTGCCAGTGGCTTTAAATATAAAGCAAATAAAGGGGAAAGAGGGCACCCATGCCTGGAGCTTTTCAGAAAGGAGCCCCTCCCATATTAATTCTTGCCTCCGACCTTATTTCATATATCCTCCTAATTAACCCATCTGATGTTGTCATTTTCATTCATTCCTCAACTGATGGGTCTGTGATCCAACCTTAGATCCAGCACAGCTGCTTTCTCTAGATTCATGGATCCGAGTCTCAAGCTCCTCCCTTTATCCATTATGCCCTACTAACCTACTATACCTCCAATCTCATTTGTCACCATATTGCTCAGATGCGGATCTCCTTCACTTGGGTGGTGTTTCAGTCTTTAAGAGTTGTAAGTTTCCTTCCACTGGTTATTTTTTACCCGTCTTTTCACCTGTCCTGCCTCACCCTCTAGTTCTTGAGTTCTGTCCATCAAGTATTCCTTTATCTTAACTGTTAGTTATTTGGGTACTCTACTGAGTGCTATTGTTGGTACTCTTGTTTTTATATCCTGTCTCGCTTTCCTTACCCCTTAGAGTGTATTTCTTTGTACCATTGTTTGTACTTTTTCTCTAATTCAAATTAAAAAAAAAAGATGTAATATAATACTTATGACTCTATCTCTTTAAGAGTCATGGCAGATAAGCCATCTGGTTTTAAAAAATGCACTTCCTGTGGGCATAAAATCTCCAATTTTGATGCCCATAGGGAGTGTGTTTACTACCTGGGCACAGCCCATTTAAATACCAACTGCACTGTCTGTGGCAGGTTTTAACAATAGAGCTCTTAGTGACTGGAGGAATAAATTGGTGTTGAAGAGCCTTCTTCCTTCTACTTCCTCTTCTATAGCTATTGGGGCTCAAACCCCTTCTAAGACGTCTGAAAAAGGGAAGCTTAAATTGGCTCTGAAGGATAAGGACTCCAGGAAAAGATCTCTGGACCGTTCACCAACATTAGCTATGACCACTGAGCCTCCTTCAAAAATTTCAAGAAAGTTGGATCTGACACTCTAGGATCCTACCTTCTCGAAGGCTAAGTCACCTTGGATCTGGTCACCCCAGTTCTCCCTGGTGCCGATCTGCCCTCGACTCCATTCACCTTTTCTCTAGGAGACTCCAAGGAGATGCTCCAGACTATCTTCTGCCAGCTCCGCTAGGAACTTGTCTGAAAGCAGAGGTGGATAAGATGATGAGGCAGTGCCTCAGAGCTCAGATCCATATTGGGGTAATCCTGGCTTAGTTTCCCATTGGACCTGTGAGCCTGCCCTCCACCAACCTTCATTTGGTATCTCCTTGTCCGAACTGTTCTGTATTTATGGAGCCCTTGGGTCTGGGATCATTGAGGTACCCTATGTTCCTGAGTCATCCGACTGTGATCCTTTCAGAGCAGGAAGACTCTCGGTGCTGGCTGTGGGGGGTTGGGATTGACTGCAAAGTTATTGGAGCTGTCCTTGCTTGTAGGTGGTTTGGCAGTGGACAGTTTGGGTCTGACTCCCTCCTTGGGATGGGAGTTGGAGAGGATTCAGGGCTTGGTGGCACAGGGGGTTTTGGCTCCGGTGCTGCCACCTTTTGTTTCTCCTAGATCTCTGTCTTTGAGATAGTAGAGACAGCCTTCTTTATGCCTAGAGAGAGGACATCCTTGCCCCTTCGTCTTCTCTCTCTTTTCCATCATCGCGGTAGAGCTCTGACCCTTTTACTTCTAACCCACCAGGATAGCCAGCCCACTTCCAATACCTCACCAGACCCATCTCATTGATGAGGTCCCTAGAAAGAGAGCATGCAAAAGGAGACACTAGAATTCCTCTCAGGAATCTCTTACTAAGGACACTGACTTTGATGAAGGGGGAAGGTCCCACAGATCTCCAACTGAGGATGTCTGTTTTGGAGAAATTCTAGAATGTTTAAAGCAAAATGGTGGATGGTCTTCTGACCCTCCTTTCCCAGTAGGAGTCTATGTTCTTGGAGGCGTTTGGGTCTGGCCCAGTTATGTATTGGGTGACACCCCCCAGTTGATGAGCTGATAGACCTTATTTCATGCTGAGCATATGAGCTCCATGGTGCATGCAGTAAGTATGTAGCACCATAGTGAGCCTATCTCCATATGAGCTGACAGATTTTTAGCCCCCCCACAAAGGACAGAGCACACTGGATCAAAGGGGTCCCAGTAGATGGTTGTGGCAGTAGCCACTAAGAAAGAGCTCGCAAAGCAGAGCTAATCTGTCCATCTCTCTAACAGGGAGTCTGGAGCTTTGAACAGATTTAGAAAGCACGTTTACGCCTCAGTGACCTCAAAATGAACAGGTGCTCCAGAAGATATCTGCACTTCTCGGTGTGAGACAGTCATTCCCAGTTCAGAGCACTGCCCTTTGACCTCACTACAGCCCCCAAGGTTTTCACAAAATACATGGTGGTGGTAGCAGCTCACCTAAGACTGCTAGGATTCTGGATGTTTCCATTTCTAGACGACTGGTTCCTAACTGCTCCACCCATGCATCTACTTGTACAAGCAATGGGCTATTTGCTCCAGTTATGTCACCATCTGGACATCACAGTCCGCTACAACAAGTCACAACTCACACCTGCACAAAATCTGGAGTTCATAGGTGCTCATCTAGACACAATCAATCAGATAGTCTATCTTCCTTCAACATGAGTATAGACCCTCATATCCCAGGTAAGGGAAGTGATCCTGCAGTCCTGATGTCCAGTGTGACTAGCCTTGCAAGCCTTAGAGTCCATGACAGCAACAATAACTCTAGTTCCATTAGCCAGATTTCATATGCAGATTATACAGTGGTGGATCCATTCAAAGTTTTTCATGGCCTTCCATTTGTTCTTCATCTACTGGTAGCCACTGTAGCCATGGACTCTTCCCATCTGGGAGGGGACATTTCTTGGGAAGGACAATCAAAGGAATGTGGTCTCCACAAGAGACCAATTTGCATATCAATATCCTGGAGACGATAGCCATCCTCCTAGCACTGCAGGCTTTTCACAATGCTCTCACCCTCCGGGATGATTGCAATACAAACTGATAATGTGTCTGTAGTCTGGTATATCAACAAACAGGGGGAACCAGATCTTATCCTCTATGTTGCAAGGCAATGACAGTGTGGCAGCGGGCAGTCTCTTCTGGTTGCTATGCATGTACTGGCAAAAGCTGTTGTGCTTACAGACAGACTAACCAGGTTCATTCTGATGCCTCATGATTGGTCTGTTTATATCAAAGTGGTGGAGAGTTTTCTATTGATGTGGCAAGCCATGCTGCAATCCTCTTCCTTCCCCTTTCAACAAGTACAGCAGGTTCTTTGGCCTGATCCCCCCTCTGGGGGAGTCACTGAGAGGTGCTGTAGTTCACAATTGGCCGTTTGGTCTCCTCTATGCTTATCCCCCATTATCTCTACTCCCCAAATTCCTATATAAAGCTTTACTGGTTGAAGAGCAGCTTTACCCTCATTCCCCCTTTTTGGCCTCATCAGATTTGTTTTCCCCTTCCTGTGGCCTCATCTTCTGCATCCGCCCTGGATACTGGACCCCAGTCAAGACCTTCTGTCTCATCCGATGAAAGTGACCCATCTGGACATAACAGGCCTCAAGTTAACCACATGGTTTATTCAGTTCCAGTGATGGCTAAGCAACCCAGGGTTTCCTCTCCAGTCCAGCATATTCTCTTGTCTTCTCAAAAAGCTTCTACTAGGAAGATCTACCAAAGCAAGTGGAAGAGATTTTCTATTTGGGCCCTACATAGGGATTTGGACCCTTTTTCTGCACCAATCTCCAATGTCCTAGATTTTTTAGCATCCATCTTCAATTTAGTTGCTCAACTATCAAAATATAATTGGCTGCCATTTTCAATTTTCATTCAGATGAAAATCACTCTTCTTTTAATTTTAAGTTGTGTAGGACTTCTCTGAAAGGTTTCTTTTTACTCAGGCCTCCAGTCAAGGACCCTACTCCTCCATGGGATTTAGCTATCATAATTCAAAGTCTGACTCACAGTATACTTGAACCTTCAGCCATAGGTTCATAGGTAGGTCCTAGGCTATCAGCCCTAGGGCCCATACAAGCCCAGCCAAAAAGGTACCCTGGTTTTTGCCACCCAGGAAAATTATTTTCCTGTGGCACTGTCGAACAGAGCCACAGAAGTGATCCCCGGGGTGAATTTCCTATTTCCCATCCAATCATCAAGATTTTTCTTGAAGAGTGCTAATGAGGAGCTTTGTTTGATATAGATAGGTAATTTATTCCAGAGTATTGGAAGTCTCTGGGACAGGAATCTATCCCTCCGGCATGTTCTGTTTATTGTGGTGACAAGGTTTAGGTCCCTAGAGCGTGTAGCTCGGAGGGATTGGGATTTCTTTAAGTGGAGCATGTCCAACAGCTCTGTGTTTAACATAGCTTTGTATGTTAGGCAGAGATCACCTCTGAGTAGGCAGTATGCTGGAGTTTTTTGAGACGGTCTACATAGGGCATCTGTTTGTGGCTGGTAATCCTCTTTGTGAGGTATTTCTGCGGCCTTTCCAGTTGTTGTAGATGTCTTGTGAGGTACATACCAAAATGGGCGTTGTACTCTATAATGGGTCTAATGAGTGATGAGTAGAGGGGAACAATGACTTCTTATTTTCTGGATGAGAAACCTTTTGTGATGAGGTGTGCCACGTAGAAGGATTTCCTGACTACTGTGGCAATGTGATGTCAAATGTGAGACTACTGTCCACCTGTGTCCCAAGGTCTCTTATCACACTTTCAGTGTTAAGTATACTACCACCTATGTTGTAGTTCATGGGTACAGAGTTTTTACCAAAGGGGATGACAATGCACTTTTTGGCAATGAGCTTGAGGCCATGGCTTTGACACCAGGTATCTGTCTCAGTGAGGCCCTTTTGTAGGATGTCCACATCGTTAGGAGTTTCGATTATGGCTCCTAGTTTGCAGTCATCTGTGAACTTTGTTAGCCAAAGACCTTCTGTGTTAGCCTGTACTTCAGAGAAGTAGATACCAAACAGGAGAGGACCCAGGACTGAACCCTGTGGTACTCCACTTGTCACTGGTCTGAAGTTGGATTTGGAGTCTGCTACTTTCACAGTGTGGGTTCTGTCAGTGAGCCAGTTGGCAACCCATCTTGTGACATAGGGATTTATACCTAGTTTAGTGAGTTTATCTATAATTCCAGAGTGGAGGATGGTGTTGAAAGCCTTGGCAAGATCTAGAGAGGCTGTGTGAACCACCTTACCCTCCTCTACGGCTTTGGTGACTGCTTCAAAGAAGTCTGTCAGGTTTAGGAGACATGATCTGCCTTTTACAAACCTGAAAAGGATGGGGTCCAGAGTTTGGAGATTGCCAATGTCTTTGTTTATAAGTTCCGTGATGATACGTTCCAAATACTTGCAGACCAGGCTCGTCCGGCTAATAGGGCGGTAGTTCCCGGGGTCCGTGGTGGCTCCCCCCTTGTGGAGTGGGATAACTGTCGCTGTGCGCCATTCAGTGGGCACAAAGCCTGAGGTGAGTCTATGATTGAACATGGTACTTAGGTGGGGTGCCAGTTCGTTCTGTAGTTTGTGTAGAACGCAGCCTCGGATGTTGTCTGGTCCCATGGATGCTGTGTTCTTGGCTTTGGAGAGTGTAATTTTTACCTGTACAGCCGTGATTACAGGAACTTTGCTTTCTTCCGGTATAGACCTTTTTTCTAATTGACATTATGTCAACTTGATGAGTATCTGAACTCCAGTCTGTTTTCTCCAAACCTCCATATTTGATTTTTCATAAGGATAGAGTTTCCTTATATACCAATCTACTTTTTTAACTAAGGTGGTTTCTGAGTCATTAAATAATCAGGTCATGAACCTCCTGTTGTTTTTCCCAAAATTTTCCAATAAAGGTGAACACACACTGCATATTTTGGAAGTACACAGGCAACTATGATTTTATGTTTATTGGACAAAAGATTTCAGGAAATCTGATAAATTAATTGCAACCTTTTCACATAACAGATTGAGCATGGCAGTTTCCAAAGTGACTTTAGCCAAATGGTTGTCTGACTGCATATCCTTGTCTGTAAACAGAGAGACTTGTCTTTACCTAAGCTCCCAAGAGCACATTCCGCAAGGTCTATGGCCACTTCTTCAGCTTTTTGGTCAAGAGCTTCGATAGATGGCATTTGTGCAGCTGCCACTTGATCCAGTGTTCATACTTTTATTGCTCGCTACAAATTGGATTTGATTTCTAGGAGCAGAGCTGCTTCTGGCTCCCCGGTACTTCAAAATATCCTTCCATGAAGACCACCGAAGGTTCATCCAGCTGGAGACTGGTCCCATCAGTTGAGCAATGGATGAAAATGACAACATCAGATACAAAAGTTATGTACTCACAGTAACAATGTGTCTGTGTTGTCCATATTAATTCTTTCTCAGCTTCTCACCCTCCTTACCCCCTTCCCTTTCTTCCTGGAGAATACCTAAGAAATATGTCCTCCAAACCAGTTGTTCCTTGTTTGAGTTCCAGTTTTGTCTGTACTGTTTTTACTCTATTGATTTTGTATATTATAAACCATTATTACTGAGGGCAGCAAACTCGATCTGAGGTATGGTAGGTTAGTAGGGCATTATGGGTAAAGGGAAGAGCTCAAGAGTTGGATCTGTGAATCTAGAGAAGGCAGCTGAGCTGACCCATCAGTTTAGAAAGGATGAAAATGAACAACACAGTTGCATCATTATGGTGAGTACATAACTTTTGTTTTCATTCTATCAAGGAATGCACCTGCTTCTGTTGCTCTACTTATTAAATCCCAGCTGACTGTATCAAATGCTTTCTGTTCATCAAGACCCAACAACAATGGCAGTGTTTTCTTACCTTCTGCTTTCCTCTGGAGTACCATTGGCCCCATCCACAAAAACACACTGATCCATATCTATCAATTTTGGAAGCACCTTTGCCATTCTTGTATGTGATATAGACTTAAATGCTTTATAATCATAGTTTAAAATTGAAATGTGTCTGTATGAAGTTGGGTCTGAAGGATCTTCACCCTCTTTAAATAATACAGCCACCACAACTTTCTTCCAACATGCTGGTGCCCCCCCCCCCCCCACACACACTTTTAAACTACTGTTATGCAAAACCTTCCAGATTGTTATCACTTTCTTTCCTCCTAACTTTCCAACTTCCACTGGAAAAACATCTTTCCTGGAGAATTCCATATTTATTGATTATACATCACTGTTTTTATCTTACCACTTATCTTAACTGTCATCTAATCTTGGCAAGATTAAGTCTTCCATAAATAAATATTTCCACTTGTATCTTTTCTTGTTTCACATCCTCTGCTTTATACAAATTTCCGTAAAAAAATTGAGATATCTATTAATACCTCTGTAGTATCTCTGATTACTTTTCTTGTATTAGGCTCCCTAAGTTTTGAGGCAACCCTTTCTACTTTGTTAGCCAAGACGTGCTAAAGGTTTTTATGCTCTCAAGTTATCAAAAATAGTTGTTTAACGACAACTGTTGTAAGCTTTTGTGTAGTATCAAAATACTCCTGTATTTTCCCTTTGGCACTCTGCAGTTGTTCCTCTTCTTGTTCTTTGAAAGTCCCCTTTTTCTGCAACACTTTAAACGGTGAAAGCCTGTCTAAACAATTAATGTTACTTCTTTCCCAAATATCTTTCTCTTTTATTTCTTCCCTGTTTTTAAACTCCAGTTTCATTTTGCCTCACTTATTAGCTATCCTTTCTGAAGACATTTCTATATTCCCTAATACGTCTTGGAATACCCATTCTTTAAATGTCTCTCTATTTTGACAGGAAAGTGCCAGTGTCTCTTTTTTACTTTATTACTGTGCATCTTTAGCTTTGTTTTTATTGGCATATGATCTACTCATTGGATGTGTGTGCTAAGCTTTTAATTAAATGCATATGTTCCAGTGAAACATAGTTTCTAGCCAGTCTATCTCAGTTATTATACCTTTGAGAATAGTATGTAAATTCTGAGTTCCTGTTACTGAATTCACATCTTCCATATCAAATATTCTCATATTTTTCTTCAGAAGTGTTCCCTTTTTTTGTTGTATTTTCCCTTCTAGGTTCCCTGATACATTTTCACTATTGTAAATCAAGTTCCAGTCCCAATCCATAAATAATAATCTCTGCTTAAATCTGATTATTTCTTCTATATTGTTCTTCACCCTCATAATAGCAGTTTTTGGTAGAATATAAGTACATGCCAGAGTAATCCTCCTTCCTTGCTAGTAGCCTCTTACTTCCATAAAGCTGCCATTATTGTCTTTTTTTCTTCTCTCTCTACTGGGACCTGCCTCGGCAGTCAGTATTACTACTCCTTTTTCCATTGTGCTTGATATTCTGCTAAAATGTCTATCCAGAAATCCTTTCTTTGTCAAATTGGCATGCTTATCTCTATCCAAACATGTCTCCTGCAGCATTGCTATTTGCACCCTACATTATTTCATATAAATTAGTATTGTTTGCTTTTTGTCTACACATGTAGGCAGGGGGTAGCAACCTGATGGTATGAACCTTGACTCCAGATGATTTTTACCGTTGAAGTGACACCCCGACCCCATGTGCAAAAAATGGGAAAAGGGTTTGTAGGTGGGTGGATGTAAGGCCATTTACATTCCATGATAGTATGGACAGAGTAGCCATTATGATAGAGCTCTATTAATCCCACCTATTATACATGACAGTTCTTTTGAATGTGTATTTCCAATTGTGGCTTATGTGTATTTCCAATTGTGGCTTACTGGCTCACACCAATATCTGGCAAGTTGATGTTTTATGTAGTTAGTTCTTATCTCCATTTGAACCTATGTCACGTTTTCAAGATTTGTAATGAAAACAGTCAAACAAAAAACTAGCCAGCATCTCTTTTAACTTAGAACAGACAAACACAACAAGCTTTTCACCCTTCCATATGGGAGCAGTTGCCCCAAATTGGCAGCTGCACATACAAGCATTACCTAATATAAAGTTAAGGTTACTGATGCTAAAGCACATGTTACGTCTTATGCTCCATGTACACATATTGCTGTCTGTTCTTTTCTTATATTTAATCCACACCCAGACAAGAAAATCAGCATGCATGCTTTCAGCAAACATCAACTTTTAGCCTAAGAAAAAGTGCACTGGCTACCCCTCAACAAACCAACCAAAACTGTGCACTTCTATATTGAATGCAGTAAAGTATTAAGGCTGCTAGGGAAGCTACCAATTTTATTCATTTCTGACAGTTTCAGACTTTATTTTTCAATGAACTGCTTACCACTGTAGTTTTATATGTTACATGTCTCTTAGTAAAAAGTGCTCAAACTCTTAAGGTTAGTTGTTTGCACCTGCAGACAGCTTATTTCTGAGTAAAAGCATTCAGCAATGCGACAGAGATTGTACAGTCAAAGCTGTAGGGGAGAGGTTCCTAGTTTAGTACTTCTGTCTGTACCAAAGGAACAGTGGGCTCTGTGGCAATATGTATTCTGCATAATTTGTTTGACTATTTCTTTAGTTCTTTTGACAGTGGAGATGACAATGATAAAAAGTCCAGTATGATTTTTTTTGAATTAATGCGGGATATTGCAGTTGTATGTGTCTTCACTGAAATATGGCATTAGTATTATCTGATAGCCTCAGGGAATCTGTTTCTGTTTCTTCTGAAAATGACACCATTGTCTTAAAGGCAAACAAAAATGAAAAATTAAAAGTAAACTGCAGCTTTACTGTATCAGAAGTTGTAGAATTGTTTTGAAAGCTGATCAACAAATTCAGCTTTACTGCTTTCTTTAAGTACGCTGACAAAATGATGACTCCCCTTATTCCCAGGTTTTGTTTTGGAGAGTAGTGAAAATGGAATTTGTAGGTAATTTACAGAGCTGAAATGAGAATGATGATAATGCCCATTCTGAATGTGTTAGTTGTAGTATTGAATTGCAAATGATATTGCACCATTTTCAGTGATGTATTTCACAGGCATTTGTGAAACAGTAAATGTGAAGTTGTTCAATCTCACCATTCATTCTTACAGATGGGTTCGGAGCCGATCCTCGGCTCTGAGTCGGCCAACTACAAAGCTCAAGGTCTTCAGACAGTTCGAGGCCAAGTCCCTATCCCATGATGTACCTTGAGTTACCCCAAATCTAGTTTGCCGGTGCAACAGACCGGAGTTTTCCTCACAGCTCGGGCCAGTATAGTTTTTTCTTCTAGAAAAAATGTATCTTTACAAACTTTAATAGTTTTCAATTTAATAACTTTTAATATCTTGTTGAACTAGTGTATAGCTTAACTTGTGATAGTCCCTTTATAGTCTTTTTGGCCTTTGTTTAAATAGGCCTTTAGTATCTCCCTTCCCTTTCTTTGGTGTGCCTTTTTATAGATTAGAATTGGGTTTAATAGTTTAAAAGTGTGTTTTAGTAGACATTTATAGGCTTTAGCGTGTGTTTCCAGAACATTAATAGTTAGTTTCTGTTTAACATTATAGAGCCCATTTGTTTTTTTTAAGGGCTGCTTACTATTTAAAGTACTTCAGTGTTCTTTGAATTTTTTGAACACGTGTGTTTGTGTATGTTTTTGATATACCTTTAATACAGGTTTTCTTGTGTTCATTTAAATATTTCTCATGGCTGACCAGGATAAGGGGAAACAACCCAAGTCTGGGTTTAAAAAATGTCCAAAGTGTGGACAGAAAATGTCTGTGACTGATGGTCATGTTAATTGTGTTTATTGTTTGGGTGCTTTGCACTTGCAAGAGAGTTGCTCCATCTGCCATTTTTTTGGTAGCCGAGTACTTCATGAAAGAAAACGAAAGGTAATTGATAGAGGGCTGTTAAAATCATCCTTTCAAGAAGCTTTGGGTGACCATGATAAAGCTAGCAAATCCCCCAAGTCCTCTAAGTCTTCATCATCGGAACAGAGAGTTGTTGATCCGACAAAATCAAAAAAAACCTTCGACATCAGCTCCACAGCCTTCAGAGCTGAGCATATTATGTTTTCGGAGCCAATCCCCAGTCCTGGAACCGGTCTCCACAATACTGAAGTCACCAATCCTACAATTGGTACCACCCACTATCCATTCATCTTGGTCCTCAATAAGCCTGTCTGACTTGGATGTGGATTGTGTGGTGCAGAAGTTGTTCCAGGCACTGGTGTTTGCAAAATTGTTATCGTTTCCGACCCAAGTGGTTTCAGAACCGTAAACTGTTCCTCCATCTACTTCTTTTCCTCCTCCGAGCCATACTGGTTCGTCTGAGCTGGAGGAGTTGGACCTTATGATTGGGGAGCCTTCGGAACCGAAGCCTGCTCCAGTGCCATCGGTTAGGGTTACTCAGACTTCCTTGGTGCCCATTGAGGAGTCTAGGAGCCGACACTTGCCGGTCCATGGAGGATAGTCAGACTGACCTTTCAGTTCTGACTTTACCTCTTGGGGCTTCAGCTCGGATGAGGTCGGCTCCTACCTCTGGATCAGAGCCCACTGTTCCGGTGCCGAGGGAATCATCTGTTTCTTTGGATCCAGCTGTTCCTTCCCACCAGAGCAGAGGTGCTTTTGAGGCCATGAGGAGACTAATGTCCCCCCAGGACATCCACAACTTCAGGACCAATTACCTCTTCCCCAAAAGCGCCTGTTTCTACTTCTGCCTCACAGATCCCTTTGAAGCGTAGAGACCCTGAGCCTCAGGAAACCCCACTGGGTGGTTCCTGCTCTTCTGAGACCTCACCAGAAGTTCCCACAGATGAGGTTCCCAGGAAGAGAATTTGCAAGAGGAAGCATCTAGACTCCTCGCAGGAGTCTTTCACATCTGACACTGACTTAGATGAATCAGAAGGGTCCCCCTCTGAAGATATCTCATTTGCAGATATCTTGGAAATCCTAAAACAGAGGGATGGCTGGACGCCCACCAACCCTACTGAAGATGAATCGGTCCTCCTGAAAGCTTTTGGGTCTCAGCCCTCCACCTCTTGGGTGCCTCCGCCCTTTGATGAGGTTATGGAGCTGGTCTCATGAAGGGCGTGAGAATCTCCAGACACTGTGGAGCCTGTCCCTAGGAGGCCCAATAAAATTTATTTCTGCCCCTCATGATAAGACCTTTCTCACTAAGGGAGTGCCTGTTGATGCCATAGTGGTGGTGGCAGCAGCTACCAAAAAGTACATGTCGACACTTCATCCTCTGTCCATCCTTCTAACATTGACTCTAGGATCATGGATAGATATAGGAAGCGCATGTTTAGTTCAGTGACTTTTGTCATGCGTTCACTCAACCACCTTACACATTTCACAAGACTGCAAAGAGACCTCCTAAAAGAGCTTGGAGATGCTCTACAGGGTACGGTAGCTGTGGGAGCTTCAGACAAGGTTGCATCCCAGCATGCTACCCATAATTTCATAGTGAACTCTTCTATGCGTCTGATTTCATATGCAGCTGATGGAACGAGTAGGGCAGCGGGTACAGAAATTGCTCTTAGGAGACACTCCTGGATGCGTTTATGTTCCTTTGTGGACCCCTTTAAGTCATCCTTTGTCAACACCCCTTTTGATGGCTCATCTCTTTTTGGGCCCAAAGTTAAGGAAACTCTCACCAGGTGTGAGCAGGAAGTAAAGACTCTGTCTGCCGTCAGAGTCCATTTTTCTACTCCTACTAGACCCTTCCCCAAGGGTCAGAAGGGAGGAAAAATCTGGTTCCATAAAGCCCAAGGAGCCTTTCTGGACACATGTGATGAACACCCCTCCAGGGGCAGAGGAGGGGGCAATAATGGAAGACACCATCCTCATGGCAGAGGGGGTCTGCAAAATCAGGGCGACAAAGACCAGTTCTTTGGGAAGCCCTACCAGCACTCCTGAAAGGAGGCCTAACTGTCCTACTCTGGAGGCAGTCGGAGGTCGCTTATCTTTGTATCCAGACACCTGGCTAAAAATAACAAATGACAACTGGGTGCAAAGCATAATTTCCAGAGGGTATTTTATTCCCTTTGCCACTCCTCCCCCCTTGATAACAAAAATCCCAGATCTTCCACCCAGTTACAGGGAACAAGCAACAGTATAGGTCCAAAGGTTGCTAGAAAAAAAGAGTCATCCAACCAGTCCCAGCAGACAAGATAGGATCCGGAGCGTACTCAAGATTCTTTTTAGTTCCAAAAAGGCAGGGGATTGGAGACCTATTTTGGGCCTCAGCAGACAAAACAGATCTGTCAAGAAAGAGAAGTTCCAGATGGTCACACTACAGTCAATACTTCCCTTCTTAGGGAAAGACAATTGGATGTGCTCGATAGATCTCCAGGATGCGTACTACCACATAAAAATGGCCAGACCATCCAGGGATCATCTGCACTTCTGGCTGGGAGCCAATCGCTGCCAGTTTCGAGCCCTGCCCTTTGGTCTCACTACAGCCCCCAGAGTGTTAACCAAATGTATGGCAGTGGTCAAGGCTCACCTGAGGCGTTTGGGATTCCAGGTGTTTCTGTACTTAGATGATTGGCTCCTCACCGCTATCACCAGGCATCAGCTTATACAAGCCAGGCACACCACACTTACTCTTTGCAGTCAACTGTGGATTACCATAAACTCAGAAAAAATCTGCCTTGTCGCCATCGCAACATATCGTTTTTATCGGAGCAGAATTGAACACCACCATTTTTAAACTTCCTTCAGAAAGGATATTTTATTTTTTTTTTTATTTTATTTTACATTTGTTGACCGGGCTAGTCCAGCTGGATATATGTCCATTTTCAGTGGAGGCCTGGGGAGAAAAGCTCAGCAAATTACAACAACATAAAAGGTCAAGACAAAGACAATAACAGTATAATTTGGTACATAAGAAGTTTTAACAATTATAGTACAAGCCTAAGATTATATATTTTATATTTCAGTAGGAAAAAGGAAAAATTTATCTAAGAGTAGATGAATAAGACTAATACATTTGTATTAGAAATGGTGTAGTACAAATCTTTATAACATATTACAAAATTAGATACACCTAGTAATTTATGATGAGATACTAAGGTCTCACAAAAACCTAAGAAAGAAAAACACTAGAGATCAATAGAGTATAGAAGAACAGCAAACAAGGATGGATTTCTAGTGTTATTTAACACATAGGTTGTGATACTATATGAAGGTGTTTGATCATTCCACAGTATATACTTATTTACATGAGAAAAAATCCTAAGGAAGGTTAAGCTTACTAAAAATTAGTGAGACAATACAAGATCATGATCATGGGAGGCTAGGAATTGTGGGAGTCTAGTTAATAGTTAGGTACTTAGTCTGGATTAACACAGGGGCATAGCCAGTGTGATTTGAGGTAGGGTTTAAGCTTGCTTTTAAATAAGCTGACAGAGGATATTGAGGTTAGCTGGCTTGGGAGGATGTTCCAGGCTTTACCTACTGTATTGGAGAACAAGGTGTCACCAGCTAAGTTGTTGGATTTTGATATTTGTACAAGTAGGTTATTAGCTGAGCGCAAGGTCTTGAGGTTGTTATAGGGGATGACTAGGGATGTAAGTATGGGTGTATTTTGAGGTAAATACAGGATCTTATGGGCTACTATTAATTGATTGAAAAGTATTAAATTCGGCAGCTCTAACCATTCTAACTGATTCAGATTGATACAGTGATGAGTTCTATAGGAGGACCCAGCTGCAAATCTGGCAGTATTGTTGTAGGAGGATGTAAGTTTACTCAGATTACTTCTACATATTTTGGTATAGATAGGGGAGGCATAGAGCAAGGTAGAGATGAGGTGGGTATGAGCAATAGTAACCCTGGCTGGAGGTGTAAGAAAGGATTTTATTCTATAGAGGGAACCTAGTTTCTTGTTTACTATTTTTATGGTGTTATTAATGTGAGGTTCAAAGGACAAGTTGTTATCTATTAGTACCCGAGTAGTTTGGTGGTTGGTTCAGGAGATATTATAGTTCCATCATTTGAAGTAATAGTAAAGTTAAGTGGGAGGTTCTGGTGGGGGTAAATAGTAGCATTTTTTTTTTTGGGGTTAAGGATAAGACGTCTTTGTAGGAGCCAGTTTTCAACTGTACTAAAGGTCATTTGGGTTAGTGACTGAAGTTCTGATTGAGAAGCAGCAGCATATGAGTGTGGAGTCGTCAGCGTATTGGATACAGTCAGCTTGAGGAATTACAGAATGAAGGTCATTTGTAAAGATGGAGAAGAGTAATGGGCCTAATATAGATCCTTGCGGGACCCCTAGAGTGACTGGGACGTGGGAAGATAAAGTATTTTCCCATAGTACAGCCTGTTGCCTGTTATGTAGGTATGATTGGAACCACTGTATAGTATGGTTGTCCAATGACAGGTTTTTGAGTGTGTCTATAAGGAGGTGGTGATTCACCTTGTCAAATGCTTTGGACAGGTCAATAAAAACAGCTGAGGATAGAGTATCAATATTACGATTACTGTTAATATGGTTAGTGAAGGATAAGAGAGCAGAGGTGGTGCTATGAAATGGTCTAAAGCCATGTTGACAGGGTGCTAATAAATTGTGATCGAGTAGGTAGGTTAACAGTTGTATGTGTATACATTTCTCCATTATTTTTGCCAAAGGAGATAGAATAGCTATGGGCCTATAATTGGACAACTCTTTGGAGTTACCGCCCTTATGCAGGGGAATTATGTGAGAGACTTTCCAGATTAGGGGAATAGATCCTTCAGAAATAGTTCTGTTAATATCAGTACTTTGTCAGCAAATTCTGAATGTCATATCCAGAGACAAGGTGCCAGCCTCAGAAGTGCTAAAGTTGTTGGGGACGATGGCAGCTGCAATATTAGCTATTCCATTGGGTTGTATGCACATGTGGATTTTACAATAGCTTCTGTTCATGCAATGGTCTTATCAAGAGCTCCCAATGTCACATCTCATTATTCTAACAAACACATGCAAAAAGGATCTTCGGTGGTGGTTGACCTCTCTCTAAGTAACGATAGGTCGTCCTTTTATCCTACCATCACCATCGGCCACGGTGACCACGGATGCTTCCCTGATCGGGTAGTGGGGGCATTTTCAGGGAAAAACAGCCCAAGGCACATGGACCGAACAAGAGACACATCTGCATATCAGTGTCCTGGAGATGAGAGCGGTACTCTTGGCATTGCAGTACTTTCAGGACTCTCTTCCTCTGGGGACAATTGCGATTCAGATGGGCATGTTGGTAGTCTGGTACTTGAGCAAACAAAGAGGAACCAGGTCCCTTTGTCGAGAGGCCCTAAGAGTATGGTAGTGGGCTACATCCACCCAGCTCTTTCTGATAGCAATGCACATCCCGGGGAAATCCAACGTGATTGCAGACAAACTGAGCAGGGCAATTTTGTTGCCTCACGAGTGGTCCCTTAAAAAAGAAATAACGGAAAGAATATTCCACAAATGGGGCCAGCCTTGCTGCGATCTCTTTGCACCCCCCATGAACGCAAAATGCAGAAGCTGCTTTGCTCTGATTCCCCCTCCGGGAGATTCCCCAAGGGACGCACTCATACACGGTTAGCCACTGGGTCTCCTTTGTGCCAAAGCCCTGGGAAGGACCATCATTCTAATAGCCCCTCATTGCCTTGTCAGATTTGGTTCCCCTTCCTTCGACCTCATCTGTTGGAAGAGCCTTGTATTCTGGACCCAATTCCGGACCTTCTGATGCATTCGTCGGGGAATCTTCATCCCTCCCTTTAGTCCCTAAAATTGACAGCTTGGTTGCTCCAATTCCCAACATAACCAGGTTCCATAATCTCTCAAATGAAACGCAACATATCTTAATATCTTCTCATAAATCCTCTACTAGAAGTTGTACCTCAGGAAATGGAAGAGATTTTCCATATGGGGTTCTCAGAATAACTTTGACTCTTACCAAGCTACTATTTCCTCTATATTAGAATTTTTGACTGTGCTGTTCAACAAAGGAGTGGCAGCAGCTACAATTTGTGTGCAGCTTGCTGCCATCTCTAATTTTCATCTTGGTACTGAAGGCTTTAACATAATGTCACACAAGCTATCCAAAGCCTTTCTGAAAGGGACTTCCATTTTAGACCACCAGTTAAATCCCCTTATACCTCCTGGAACCTAAATTTTATGCTCTCACACACTATTCCCCCACCGTTTGAGCCAGCTTCTTCATGCGATTTGAAATTTTTGTCTTGGAAGACTATCTTTTTAGTAGCCATCACGTCTGCTCGAAGAGTCTCAGAACTAGAAGCCTTGTCCATAAAACCTCCATATTTGGTTTTTCATGCTGACAGAGTTTAATTGTGTACAGATCCTTCATTCTTGCCTAAAGTTTGTACTGAAGCTAACCTTAACCAAACTATAGATTTACCAGTGTTTTTCCCTAAACACACCAACAATTTGGAGTATATGCTGCACAAACTTGATGTTCACAGACAACTCAGATTTTACCTAGATAGAATCAAACAATTCAGAAGATCTGAACAACTTTTTGTTTCCTTTTCAGATTCTAGAAAAGGTATGCCTGTAGCAAAAACAACTCTATCAAAATGATTATCTGATTGCATCACTTTCACTTACTCAGCTGCCAATTTACCTCTACAACACAAAATTAAGGCTCACTCAGCCAGAGCTGTGTCCACATCTTTGCATTTTCAGCTAGGCTACCAATAGACAATATTTGTGCAGCAGCCATTTGGTCAAAGCCCCATACCTTCATCACTCGTTACAAAGTCGACAGGGCCTCCTATGGTTCTTCTGTCCTGAGAAACATACTCCCATGAGCCACCCGAGAAAGGTGGTGCTTTGGACACTACCCATCTGCAAGAATGAACGGCAAGATAGAACAACTTCACATAAAGAAGTTATGTACTCACCATAGCGTTCCATGTGAGTTGTTCATTTCGCCTTCATTCTTACTTCCCACCCTCTCCAGTTTTTTTCGAGGACCTAGATTCATGTTTTGTCATGGTTGCTTTGTCTTTCCTATGTTTTTTACCTTAAAAAGTGACAGAATGGCATATGGTATTATTAGAGGCAGCAAACAAGATTTGAGGTAACTCGAGGTGCATCATGGGATAGGGACTTGGCCGCGAGCTGTCTGAAGATCTCGAGCTTTGTAGTTGGCTGACTCGAAGCCGAGGATCGGCTCTGAATCCATCTGTAAGAATGAAGGCGAGATGTACAACTCACATGGAACGTTATGGTGAGCACATAAATTCTTTTTTTTTAAGTTAGCTGCTTCTTAGTGATCTGCTTCTGCCTTTCTGTTTTCTTGTCATGTTTTGCTAACAAATCTTTGAGGTTTTTTAGCAAAACAGTTTTCAGAAGCCACATATTATTCCGAAATGTGTTTTGTTTCATTTACTTAGAGAAACGATGTACTGTGTGCATTGATTTTAGTAACTGTTTCAAACCCTCCTTACCAAGCTTGGACTAGTTAGATTTGCTTACATTCAAAGCTAATAAAATGTTTCTATTCTGTTCTTACATCTTATACTAGGTATGTTAAATTCATTTTTTAGATTTGTGGGATGTAGTGATTTGAAGCTCTTATTGTTTATATTATGTTTCAAAATGACATTATCCATAACACATTTTACTTTCTGGATTATGTGCCCTAAGAATGTGAGCAGAACATACTGAATATGTTAAATACTGCATCTAAGATTTATTCTCATGTTAGCAAATGTATTTGTAATGCGCCTTGTTATTCATTTATGTCTGCAGTAACTGATTATCTTCGGTTAAGGAGGCCCATCCGCAACAAACATTAGGGTGGAAACTGCATGCTTAAAACCTTAAACTTTCTCCTGCTACTAGTCCTTCCTCTTTGTGCATAATATTATGCCACTTAACTTCCTCTTTAGTGCTCTGTTACTGCTCATCACATTTGAGGCAGATAAATATGGCTACAGGTTGTATTCTTTTCAGAAAAGTATTTTTGTGAGAAGATTTTGCATTCAGAGGCATAGCAGTTTATTTTCCTTGTTTGTTATTAATCATCTCAGCTATGTTTTAAGTCATGCCATTCTAGTTTTTCTCATTTTCTGGCACTTTACTTCATCCTCTGCTAGTCCTTCATTCTGGTGTTTTATTCCTTTGCAGTCAGTGTTTCAGTGTTTATGCTTGCTGTTAACGTTTCTTTGTTTTGCTATACTTATATGTATGCCTTGCAGTTGACTGTGTGTACATACTCAACAGCTTATATGTATACATATCTAAAAAATAAATAAAAAATAGGCAGCTGTGAGTCCATCCCAGTGGGAATTTTTACCACAAGTAAAGACTCTGCTCGACCCCTTCAAGACACAAGGACAGAGCATGAGTCTCTTCCAAGGCTGTAGACCAGAACATAAATCTTCAGCATAGGGATGACATGACTACCAATTCAAATTGGGTTTCTTCAGCTCTTGTTAGCAAAACCCCAGGGGAATTCCACCATGTCTTACCACTACAACTCTTACTGGTGTTTTTTATTTGCCTGTTATTGTTATTGAAGTATCTTACCCTAGGTTACCAGTCTGGATAGTGTATCCTTAGTGTCACATGCTAAAGTTTGAAAGATTCTACCATCTACTCCATTGTCTTCTAAGTCATTTATGTCCTTCAATAATCACTCTATAACTGTAGCCCTAGATTCTGAGAAGATATTATGGGCATTTTTTGAAGCCTGCTCTGGTATAATGGTAAACAGAGCTGCTTCTCTGTCATTATTTTCTACCTCTTCTTCCTGGCTGTTTTCCTCAGACATTGTTTCATTTAGTATCATCAGCTGTGGTCTTGGCTTTAGTATCACAGCTCTGGGTTCAGTGCCTTCCATCTTAGCAGTGTCATCATGTGAATGACATCACAGTACTTTCAGTGTCAGGCATTTGTATGGCCCTGGTATTTCAGGCTGGGCAGTCAGGGTTGGGCCTATTGTTGATCTCCGCTATCAGTGTCAAGGTCATCAGTGCTGTACTTGGATTCTGTATATCTCTCAACCTCATGGTTCAGGGTCAGTCTGTTGAAGTCAGGCTTTACACCAGTCTTTTTGGTGACGGGTTTTATGTGCCTCAGGCATTAAGGGCTCGTACTCTTGCCCACAAGTGTTGTTTCAACAAAGAAGATGCAGACCTTATTTTATGTACCACCTGTAACTGTGTCAGCCTGATGTTTGACTTTAGATACTTTCCTACCTGCTCCTTTGACCACTTATCCTTCTTGACAACTGGACAGAGGATCCAAAAGTCATTTGCAGGATCAACAGGGCCTATCTGGTCTTTGTCCAGGTACCTCATCCTCCTCCAAAGACATACAAGAAGTACCAGTTCAAGAAGGGGCACATAAATTCGTTTTTGGAGTCCCCCACCCCACATATGGATAACTGAGATGGTCTTCACTTTCCACCATCTCCCCAGATAACCTCAAATTTAGGGAAATTTTGGAAAAGATGAGGTAGAAGGAATGGCCCCTAGTCCTCTACTATGTTTCTACAGAAAGTCCTGATGGAGACTGTTCAATCCCTCCCATTTATCAGATGTGGTTCTTATTTGTCAGAACTGTGTGGTGAGAACCCATTGTTATGGCACCTTTTCAAAAGAGGCCAGACAGAATCCTCTGGCATCACAGAGTTTGAACCTTCTGGGCATAGACTTCTATGGTGGACTCTGTAGTTGTTGCAGCAGTCCTTAAAAATCCTCTAGCTATAGAGAGTCCTGCTGTCAGTAAGAAATCCAGACTGGTGGACAGATGTGGAAAGCTGGTGAGGTGAATTGGTTGTCACATATGTTACACTTCCAGTGAAAGCTGGCTAATGATAAGTTTCATTCACTGAAAGATTTGCCCTACAGGGACCAGAGGAACAAGTTGCACTCATAAGCAGCAGCTATTTCCTCAGTATCCAACCTCATCATTTGTATGGCACACAGCTCAGTGGATGGTGCAGCTGAGAGAGCAGGTATCATTACTGCATATGGAATCACTGAGTGAGATAATATCAGAGAATGCTCTTTATACAAAGATTCCAATGATTTAATCTCTGGTAAGGAACTGAGCTGGTGAGTATCAGCAGTTCATGAAAGCTTAGATATACATTTTGCTCTTCCCCCTTCTTTACCTCAAGTTCTATCAACAGTTGTAGGTTGGGTGGCTCACCTAGAATCTGTTACTGCATAGTGTCTGTGGTTCTGTCTCCCCCAGATAGTGAAGGCTACATTAGTGTAAGAGAAATGTCAGCAGAGACCTTCGTCATCAAAATCTTCAAGAATTGTCTCTGTTGGTATAAGTTGCAGACAGTCATAGATAGCACTGCAGTTATGCTGTACATAAACAAGGTAGAACTCACACCTAGCAGTTACATAACAAAAATGGCTATAGGCTTGTGTGAGTTGACTTTGTCAGCATCCAGCTGATAGCAGGTCATCTGTTAAAAGAATGCAGTGCACTAATGAATTCACTCAGTTGTTTAGTGTACCTGGGTCATAAGAGGCAGTTCTATCTGGAATTTTTGTGCCTGTTGATATCTACATTGGGTATTCTGTAGATGGCTGTCTTCTTGTAGCTGCAATGCTGGCAAGCAGTCTGCTGGATAAGAATTCACAATTCCTTTTCAGAGAATTGTTGGACACTTGTGTATGCATTCCATCAGTTCCTGTCATTCACAGAGTTGCTAAAGATAAGGAAGAAAACATGCAACTAATTTTGGCCACAGCAGCTGTGACTCTCCCATCTTTTGGAGGCAACCTCTGAATCTCTCAAATTGTCAGTCAGGGAGAATCTTTTGCTGCTGCAGTAGAGCTGTCTGTTTTACCCTTTCTGTATGCATACTTTTCAACTGTACAGATTTTTGCCTCATATTTTTGGTCTGATCCTCATAAAATTTGTGATTTTTCTGGCAAGTCACTGGGATGATGTGAGGATTGAAGTCACTAAATAATTAGACACATTTGGGTTTCTTACTTCAAATCCTTCAGAAAATGTATGTTGACACAAAGCCTGTTATACTAGCAACTTTCTAAGTTCATAAGAGCAATATTTAAAATCTGTCCCTATTTTGGGCCTTTGTCCCCATTTTGTAAGGCTTTGTCCAGATTTCTAGCACTAAGAGTTATGCTGTATAGTCTTTATTTTATAGCATAGAAGCTGACGTTCTCATATGTGTGGAATCATGATTTCTTCAGAGATTATCTACATTCTTAAGAATCTTAAACATCTACTGACAGGAAATGTTATGTGTCCAAATGAAGGCTCTTTTCCATTTTGGCATTAGAATGTTTTTCTTTTCAAGCAGATTACTAAATTCAACCACATTTTGCTTGATGTCCTAAACTCTCTTGCCCCAACTTGCAAAATCAGAATAAAATCTAATTTTGTACCCTGGCTGTCCAAAGCTACTCATGCATTGGTGCATGAAAGAGATGCTCTATGGAAAAATGGCAAACCACTAAAACTCCCACCTTTCTCCAAGTTTATAAACAACACAGAAATTGTGTAAAAAAAAAATATTGTGGATAAATGCCAGTATTTCACTAAATTTCAAAGTTCTCACCTAGATGACCCCCAAACATTCTGGAGTATTATCAACTCCCTGCTCCTCACTGGTTCTCCTACCATCCCTAACCATTTCCCCTATCACTCTTCCTCTGAAACTGCAGACTTACTCAGCAAACACTTCATAGACAGCATCTCTAAACTCCTGCCATCTGGTAACTCTGCTCATCTCAATTATTCTGTGTCATCCTCACCTCCCCCTAAACCTCTATGCTCCTCTGTCTCTCAGCCTTTTACCTTGCAACATGTTTCTACTAAATATATCAAATCCCTTCTTCTTAAACTAAAACACTAAAACCATGCTCTCCCTCCATTGATAAACCCCCCCCCCTCAATTTCTGAAAATTGCTGCTGATTCTGTTGCATATTCTATATCTATCTTAATTAACTGCTCCATTCAGGAATCTACCTTACCGGAAATGTGGAAATCCTTCTATACCACTCCACTGCACAAAGGTGGCAACTCTGTTGAACCCCCTAACTGTAGACCAATTGCTATTCTCTCACCGCTCTCCAAGATCCTTGAAAAATGTATACATACTCAACTACAGTCCTATCTCATTCACAAAAATCTCCTCACCCCTTCGCAACATGGTTTCCGCCCTAAAAACAGTACCTCGACTGCCTTACTATCCTTTACTCAAAAGGTTGCAGAAAGTAGGGACAACAACATCCTTGTCTCCTGTCTATTCCTTGATCTCTGTAAAGCCTTCGACACTGTGTCTTATCCCATCCTTCTTAAACTCTCAGACCTAAACGTCTCTCCTTCTACTCTTGGCTGGTTCCAATCCTACCGTACTGGCAGAAAACAAACTGTTAGATGGCAGCAGGCTTTCTCACCCTTCCTTGCTGTTCAAACAGGAGTACCCCAAGGCTCCATGCTTGGACCGCTCCTTTTCAACATTTTTACCAACAACCTACATTCATCCTGCAGTCTCTCATCTGTAATACAAAACACAGACTCTACTCGCTTATCTATCTCCAATACTATCTCTGAACTACACACACTAACACAGAATTCCTTTATCTCTGTTGAAAAATGGCTCAGAAACAATCAACTAGTCCTTAACCATAAGAAAACTCAACTTCCTTCTCTTCCTACCTCAGACACTCTCTCACCTTAAGTCCAATTTTTCTCTTTCCTCCTTAGATGGCACCACTATCTCCCATGCCTCATACACCAAACTACTTGGGATAACAATTGATGACCGACTAAAATTTGACATGCGCATACAACAGGCCATCAAAAAAAAAAAAAAAAAACACCAAAAATTTGGACTACTTTATAGGAACAAAAAATTTCTTCCCTACTGCCACTAAATGCATTCTTGCGCAGAAATTTCTCTTACCTAGCCTTTTGTACACTTCCCCCATCCTTACCAATATCCAAACTACCTCAGTGCAAAAACTGGAACAAACCTACAACAAAATTGCCAGATTTATTCTAAACCAACCACTCTCTTCACATTATTGCCTCTCACTAAACAAACTTCGGTGGCTGGAATTTCCGTACCTTCTCCTACAGTCGCAACTCCACACTACCTTTTCCATACTCAGAAACCCCTCTGCCTGCCCTGCTCTCGCCTCCCATGTTACTCTATACCCCCCCAGCCTCTCCTGAGTGCTGATCAACATCTTCTATCGGTTTATAAACCCAGAAGGAATATTGGCAAACTACTTTACAAACACTCTGTCTCAGTAAATTGGAACAAACTCCCTCTCCATATTAGATCCAACTTTTCCTTTCCCTGTTTTAAAAAGGAGCTTAAATCCCACCTGCTTAACTTGAAATTATGCCGTTGCCTTGACCACACGTAGTCTTAGTCTGACCTACTGTATAATCTGCTGCATCTCCTAGATTTCTTTCTCTGTTAGCAACTTCTGCTAAATTAACCTCCTAAACCCTCAGCTCTACTACTATAGCACCTCCTTTCTGTCCCCCTCCCATTCTCTACACTATTCATCTCCCCCCTACTTCCTTTCAATGTCTATACATTGTCCTTCTTTTGAACAACGATTATCTTTTTGTTTTTACTGTCATATGTAGTAAATTTTAGACCACTGCTCTCAGTGCAACCCTTAATGTTCATAATTTTTTTTTTTTTGTTTTTCTCTTTTTATAATTAATTTCGTATTTGCATTGTTATTTTTAATAGTTTTTGTCCTGTACGTTTATCTTTGGTTATGTTTGCTGGTGCTCTTTCCCCTTGGGTCTCCACTGAAAATGGGTTGCTTACTATTAATGCAATGCAAATAGTTAATAACCTTTTCTTTTTACAATTATTTTGTATTGTGATTATTTAATATTTGTATACTGTCACTTTATCTTTACTTATGTTTGCTGGGGCTTTTCCCCTTGGTTCTCCACTGAAAATGGGTTTGTTTGCAAACTCAGTTGTACTAACCCGGTTAACAAATGTGAAATAAAGTAAATAAATAAATAAAACTGCAGTACTGGACTATATTTCAGAGTTAGCTAGCCTGTGGTTGTCTTACTGTTCTAGCAAAGTCTTTTTCTTGGCTTTATTAACCTGTATTCATCATGAACCTTTTCTTCACTCTCTCTTCAATGCCAAGATTTTCCTTAATGGAGTAGTACACTGTAAAGTTTCTAAGAATGTGGTAACAACCCCCCTCCCCTAGAACTGAATGTGATATTGAAAAAGTGTATGACACAGCCCCATATGCAACAGCATTTTCTGTTCTCTTCAAATTCATTCCCGGGAAGAGAGCATTTTTAGTGGTAATAATTTCTGCTAGGATAGTGTTGTGTACTGATCTATTTCTTATTCTGATGTCAAAGATGTCTAATATTTCCATCTATCAGATCTGATTGCAAAGAACGTCTGCAGTGGGCAACAGTTGTGATTTGGTATTCTCGTCTTTGTACATTTCTAAATGTTATCTTATTCCTGCACTTCGGAGGAGTGCACTGCCTACTGGAAAATGATGATATTTCACCTGTTGAGCTACAAGGTCACCAAGTCCCCATGCCACTAGGATATTTTTGCTTGCTCATGCATTTCAGATCTCAGTCCTAACATTTGTCATGGAGCAGTTCCTACTTCCTGTGCTAGAACAATGTAACCCGCAAAATGTTCTTGCAGCTGACTGATCATAAATCCTATCCCTGATCAGCAATTTCTGTACTGCCTGATAACATTAAGACACCAATGTCATGTAGTCTGTAGAAGAAGTAAAATTTCTTTCTAAAAGTCTACTGTTAGCATATTACTCCCCCCTCCCTATCGAAAGAAAAAAACGAGTTTCAGCAATTTTTATACTATTTCCACTGAGGTAGATGCGGCAACCTTTTTATTACCTGTAAAAACTGACACATTTCCAATACATAATCTGAAGAAAATTCATCCAGATGTAAAATCATCTGGGTATTTTATTGCTTCTTTAACTTGGGTCTGCTGTAATCCTAAAGAAAGCTAAAATATATATTTAGGGAATCTTTCTTGTGCTCTTGGATAAGATTTTCATTTTATACATTTGAAGCACCACATATCTGGGCATTGTCTCTATTCCTGTCAGTTTGTACACTCTTTACATGTGGTTGTTGTATTGCTCTGTGAAAACTCATCAGCCAACCAATTCAGCTTGCCATGGATTGCATCTTTGCATCGCTTGAAACATGTTTACCAAGCTGTATAAACAGAATACAATATCTAAAGCAAGAGTGGCTTGTTTGTATGCTTCTGCAGAGTATATTTTGCAGCTGTCAGCATAGTTTTGGAAGTATACTATTGCTTTGGATTCTGTCTTTCAGTTTTATTGCTGCAGGAGCCTTTCTCAAAGAAATATAGTAGAAAGCTAGATGGTATGTACCATAGCATAGCAGTAAAACCTAAATACATAAAGTATGTATTTCCCTTTTGGTGTATTATTAATATCTAACCTTCTTGTTGAGTTCTACATTATTAGTTAAATGTTTGTAGTGGGCAGGATAATTTATTTTAGTAACATTATTTTCCAACTATTGCCAGGAGGTAAGGTTTCACACTCAAATATTTGAAGGTGGCATGATGTTTTGTGGCTTTATACCTTGTCTTCCTATAGTGGCATATCAGCCAGTGACTGTTTCACAATAGCATAAGAAATTTGCTATCCAGAGCTAGTATGTTTGTTTACTGGAAGAAAAAAACATGCTAAATGGTTGAGGTTGATAGGTTAGAAGTCCGTTTGTGCTGTTGTAAACATTTTTTTGTTTTGAATAACAGCTTGCTATGGTGAATACCTTGTACAGTTGAACATTATATCATTCACAGAGAGAAGTATTTTTAAACTAAAGTAAATGTAATTGTTCAGGAAAAACTCGATAGACTGCGTGAGGTTTGCAGTCATATATCAGTAAAAATACAGAGCGCTATAATGAACAGAGTTGGTGTTTTTTGTCCTCCATAAAATGCTGGTTAAAAAACTTTAGCAAATCTTCCAGTATATGGATTGTAAACTGTACAAAATATCTACGTTTGCTTTAAAAGGAATTCAGCAGAACTGTTAGAAACTGAATTCATTTGATTTCTCACATGGGAACACATTTGCAGTGACTTCAGTTTAGAAGACTGCAGTAGTTTGTCTCATCACTGATTTCCGGGGCTCCCTCCCCAGAGTATGCCACTGAAATAAAAAAAAAAAAAAAAGTAATCATCCACTATTAAGTCCATACAAGAAGGATTTCCCCTTCAACTCTTAAGTAGAGAAAGAAAAATGCTAGTTCAGAGATGCTCTTTGTGTTTCACTGTTGCAGTCATCACATTTGGGTTATCCTGCCAAGCGTAGCCCTCAGTCGTTCCGAATACCAGAGGCTTAGTATTTCCGTGTCTGTTGCTGTCGCTCTAGGACTGACATCAGGTCGTCAGTGGTATAACATCAGGCAGCCGACGCCATTACATCAGTCTTTCTTGTCGAGGAGCCCGAAGCAGAAGCAGTTCGCACGAGTGCTGGTCGGCCGCTACCTGAGTTTTCGTTTGGGGATCCTTTTTTCTTGCTCTAACCGCTGTCAGAAAAAGTTAACAATTGTCTCGCCTGTGGAAAGCAAATACCACACCGAGACTTCCATTCCTACCGCGTCACCTGTTTAGGCCCAGACCACGACGTACCTTGCTGTCGCTTTTGTGCTTTGTTCAACGCCAGAACTATATGTTGTCGGGCCCTTATTGTAAGCTATTTTCACTCTCAGTCCTCGAATTCAGATATGACTTCGGTAAGCCATCTGACTACCGATCTTCCGAAAAAACGTCAAGATAAAGACAGAGACAGACCGCACAGGTCCAAAACTGACGACACTTCCATTAAGCTAGTCATCAGTTCACCAGTCCTCAGTGAGAAGCTTTTGCAGCCCCTGATGCCCGCTTCTGTGGATTCGCAGGCCACTACCAAGACCCTTTCGGAGTCCGGAATGCTACTAGACTTTTCTTCGACTAAGGATCCTATGTCTCTACCTTGGATGGGTCCGGAGCTGCTGAGCAGGCACTGGCTTCTGAGGAAGTACTTCACACGACCGATACTTGACACAAACCGACGACTTCTTTCACATCTTCAGTTCTTTCTAAAACTACCGAGTTTCTAAGGCCCAGGGTACGAACTACACCCAAAAAAACGACGACCCAAGCTCAGGCACCTGCTTCCTTGCCTCAATCTCAAATGCTTAAAATGGCGGAAGACCTTATTATGCTAATTAGGGGAAGCCAGGCTACCCCTTCCAAAAGAAAACGAGACTTATCCCCAGTAGTTTTATCTGAACAGGAGTCCGATGACTCTGATGCTTCTGAAGATGAAGACATGCAACCCCTCTATGCTTATGAGGATTCTGATGCAGAGGAATCCATTCCTTCTGCCTCTCCACCCGAGGATTTTTCATTTGGTGAAACCCTTCATACTTTAAGGGAGCATTTCCAATGGGAATGTCAGGACTACCCCAAGTAAAAAAAGAGACTCGGGGAATTCTTAGATTTACCACAGCACAGACCTTTGGCCCTTCCTCCTGTCCTGGATGTTATTGATGATGTTTTTATGGAACTGAGTTTGACTCCTGACACCCTTCCTCCTGCTCCCAGGAAACCTGACAGGTACTACAGAGTCCCTTACTCTCACAGATTCCTTTTCAAAAATCCTACCGCTGACCCAGAGGTCATCTCTCAAGGACCTAAAGGAATTAAAGCAACCTCAGCTAAAAATCCCACCCCCTCAGAAGAAGGCAGGTCTACCTGGAAACAATCAGAAGAGTAGAGGGCAGGTATGAAAGTAAGTATGTAGGGTTGCTGAAAGAATAGTTAGCATGCAAATAAATGTCCACAAAGCAAAAAGCTGAAACCTCAAGCTGGTAACAGATGTATGCAGCACACAAAGCAAAAGCCAATGCACAAAGTAAGTGAAAACACTTCTTTTAATGAACCATATAAAGCACGAACACATGCACATTAAGCGCTTTCATCCACACTAAGGTGGACTTCATCAGAATGCATGACAGCATTCACACTTATATTTTTATTTTTTATATATTCACACTTATATTTTCATTTTTTTGTTTACATTTATATTCATATTTATACTCTTATGTATATTTAATGTAGGCTAGGAACTTCATGAGTTTGGTATATAGTATTTTATGGTTAGACAAGTGTTTTTATATGTTAATGAAATGTACTGGTCTTTATATATTTTAATGAAATGTACTGGTCATTATATTTCAATGAAATGTCCTGGTCGTTATGTATTCAGCTTCTCATACAATTTAAATAACTTAATTAATTCATCATTGTTTATAATTCATATATTTATATATGGGAAATTACACATTTTAAGTGGATACATCATATTTATATTGATTTATTTAATGAACTTATTGTTGAATTGATAAGGAATCTGTATTCCTGTATGTTGTGATTACATGAATTCTTAAAATAGGCACTGGGTCACTTTAAACGTTTGTGTAGGGAGTGACTTTTGGCACCAAAAGTGTTTTAAATATTTCAAAAAACAGCTGTCATGCATTCTGATGAAGTCCACCTTAGTGTGGATGAAAGTGCTTAATGTGCATGTTTTCGTGCTTTATATGGTTCATTAAAAGAAGTGTTTTTGCTTACTTCGTGCATTGGCTTTTGTTTTGTATGCTGCATGCGTCCATTACCAGCTTGAGGTTTCAGCTTTTTGCTTTGTGGACATTTACTTTGTTGTAAGCTGTTTCTTGGAGTTTTTGGGACGTATGGTTATAGATGCTACAAAAAAGATGCCAAATGCTTCATTGCACCGTGACGAAATGCAGAGACTTCAGTCGGAAGTCTGAATTTTGAAAGGGGTAGTTACTAGACTGATTGAGCTGTTTACTCAATCCAATTTCAAGAGTCAGAGCACGCATGGAACAACGCAAGCTTGCAACACTAGCAGTAATTCTTTGCAGGTAGAGATACCTAACGGCCAGGAAGCTGGTATTTTCAGGCCAGCGTTTCTGGAATCCGGAGGATCGAAATCCAAAGGTGATACTTGCAACAGTAGTGTTTCTTCTGAAAAGGAGTTTACTTTTGATTTTTCTGTATTTAACATTGATGAGGACTGCGAGCATATGGGCGCGAGACCAAAACACCCTTTTTGTTGTGTCTTTCGGCTTTTCCCGGTTAGGGGTCGCCACAGCAGAACTCCGGTCCGCTAATGATTGGCAGTAGATTTTTACTTGCCGAGTTGCCGGCCCTGACGCACAACCTTCAACAAATGTATGCCCATTCACGCATGACTCCACACAGAAGACGCTCTAGCTGAGAATCGAACGGGACGACGTCTTACTGTGAGGCGACAATGCTACCGCAGCACCACCACCGCGAGAGACCAAAACACCCTATGAACACTAAATCTTATTCGTTGGCTGCTAGCAAAATTACTGGCAACCAGAAAGGTACTGTACTTTGTTCGAGCCCTAGGGGCCGTGTTATGCATACTACTAGTGTTGGTAATGGCTTCAACCAACTTGATTGTTTTTTGTCTAAAGAAATTGACTTCAATTTAGAAAGTCAAGCTGACCAACGGGTCTGGCAACAGCATATAACTATACAAGGAACTTTAAAAGATTTAATATATATGCTGGGCAATGATTGCTATCAAGGGAGTTAAAATTGATAATGCTTATTTAAGTAAATGCATCTCCTTAAACATTGTACCCATGGGGCTGCGATTCTGTTAAGGTACCTATGAGCGTCCATTTGGATGAACAGTCAGTAGTGGATTTCAGTATGCTTTTTAATAGATTTGGATTTGATTTTATGAAAATGTTGATTAAGAAAAACGAAAAGTTATGTAAGTTATTGGCTAAGGTTGAGTAGCTGAACAATGCAATTGTTAATGATTTATTGTTTCCTCAGTGGGAGAAATTGTATGAGAAACATTATAGTATAGCAGATAAAAAGACTCAGGCTATATGTAATAAGAAAAGTAAGAAAATCAAGAGGGATGTAGACCAGTACAAATTTAATAAGGCCTACCCATGGGAAGAAGAGGAGAATAAAAGTAATCAGGAGAGAGTTAAGAAAAATTCAGATACAGGGCCTGTGAGACATTATGAAAATCGTAGGGGTCAAAATTTTCAGAGAGGGGGGACAACACCTAGCTCCGATGGAACAGAGAAAGAACTGGAAATGGAAGAAACAAAGACAAGGTTGGAATCACACACACAATGGGAACAACTATTGGGGAGAGAGGATCACACAATGGTATTAGATGTAACTAATTTAAGTGCTGCTAAGGCTTTAGATCAATGCGATGGTATAGTTAAATGTTACAACAGTTTTAAGATATATAACTATACTAGTTCTGAGGTTAGGCAGGAACATTTCACTTTATTATCTAAGGGCATGAAATGTATACCTAGAACTAAATTTAATGTAGTAGATACTATTATCGAAATTAAATTATACCTTAAGAGGTTAAATCTAGCCTTATATTTTCATAATAATGGTCAACAGTATGTACATGATGAATTAAAGAAGAAAAGCACCTTTTTACCCCCCCACCCATCCCAATATTGTTATTTTTGAAAAATTGGTGATAAATGATATATAGAAAATTTATAAACAAAGGGGAAATGGAGGTTTCATGACAATGTATCCGAAGGTGAGAGGGATGCCGTGGTTCAGTTAGCTAACAACAAATATATATGAGTCATGAAACCAGATAAGGGGGTGATGCAGTTCTGTATAATTCCTTGGACTATATTAATGAGATGTATAAAATTTTATATGAAACGGGGAATTATGAAACTGTGTCTAATAATGAGATTAATATAGTTTACAAACGTATTGATTTAAGTTTGGAGGAAATTTTGTTGGACAATCGTATTACTCCTGACTTGTATAATTATATGAAGGTGGAACATCCTATTCTTGTAACTATAGTGGGTATACCCAAAATCCACAAAAGTATTATTTAGCCACCCTTTCACCCCATTGTGTCAGGTAGCCGTTCCAAAGTGTATCCACTAGGTGTGGTCATAGATGGTTAAAACCTATTTACACTACCATACCACGTTTGATTAAGGATTCCTGGGCATTTTTGGCAAATGTAACTACCAGTATATGGAAAGATAATTTAATTTTTATCACCATAGATGTCTTAGATCTATTTTCTTGTATACCCAAACAACAGGGTTTAGATGATTTTTGTAATAGTTTAAGAAAATTTTCTAATTTGGATTGGGACAAAATAAATTTAATTATGGAATTGATGTCTATGGTATTAGATTACAATGCTATATATTTTGAACGGGAGAACTTCAGACTAACCAGGGGGTGGCTATGGGGCGGCTTGCGGCCCCATATTCGCCAACCTGGTTATGCTAGAATGGGAAACTACCAAGTTATTTTCTAGTAGTTGTTATAAACATGTGGCCTATTACTCCAGGTTCCTGGACAATATATTTATTTTATGGGATTGATCCATGGAGAGCATTTGGCCATTTATAGATTTTTTGAACAGTTCTAGTTCATTTTTAAAATGTACTTTTACTTGCAGTTCTGAAGGTATATCTTATTTGGACACATATATTTCTAATTCTAGTTATGGTTTTCAGTCTAGAATATTTAGAAAAAGTACCTTTTCAAGTAGTTACTTGGAATACACTAGTAAGTACCCTAGGAATAAGATGAAGAACATATATAAGGGACAATGTATTAGAGCTGCCCGTACAACATCCACTTATGAGAGTATGATAGATGAAGTTAATTATATTAAAACTATGTTTATTTCTAGGGGTTACCCCATATCTATGTTGAATGATGTCACCAGTTATGTAGTTGGTGAATGGGGGAAGAAATTACCCCCCTGTGTTAGGTAAGGAAATGGATAAGAATCAGGGAAAAATTGAGAAGTGTACCATCAAGCAGTATAATAGAGCTTGTGTCCTGGAATACTCCCCATATGTTAAACACATAAAAAGTATAGTGAGGAAGAATTGGAATATTTTGAATTGGAATATTTTAGTGGTAGATCAAGAGACAAAGAAAATAATAGGTGATGCAGCAATATTTGTTCATAAAAAGGGAGCAAACATAAAGAAGAAATTAGACTTTGGACCCATATTAGGAATAAGAAAGGATCTGAGTAAACATACTAGAAAATGTGGTTGTTGTAGGCAATGTTTTGCGATATTGGATATAGATGGGGTGACTTTAGATAATATTAACAGGACTAATATTCATTTTAGGCATGGCAATTGTAATAGTAGATATGTCATATATTTAGCTAAATGCTTGTCATGTCCTGGTAACTATGTAGGTAAAACAGAATGACAGTTTAAGAAGAGAATTTACAATTGCCTATATAGTATTAGAACTAAGGACATGAACAATGCATTATATAGATATATAGAAAAACATGGGGACACATATTTAAGTTTGCGATAATTGATCAAGTCACAGTAGGCTCATGTGGTGGTAACATTAGGGCTCTTCTAGGCAAGAGAGAAATCATATGGCAAATACTCACTGATGCTGCTAGGGAGCCAGAATTAAATGAGTATATTACCATAAAGCCTATTTTACATCTATGTTAGTCTAGTTTGGAAGACACCCAACATTTTTTTATATATTTACATGTATATTTTTATTTTTTATATATTCACACTTATATTTTCATTTTTTTGTTTACATTTATATTCATATTTATACTCAGGTATATTTAATGTAGGTTAAGAACTTCTTGAGGATGGTATATAGTATTTTATGGTTAAACAAGTGTTTTTATATTTTAATGAAATGTACTGGTCATATATTTTAATGAAATGTACTGGTCATTATATTTTAATGTAATGTAATGGTCATTATGTATTCAGCTTCTCATACAATTTAAATATTTTAATTTAAATAACTTAATTCATCATTGTTTATAATTCATATATTTATATATGTGAAATTACACATTTTAAGTGGATACATTTTAACTGGATACATATTTATTAATTTTAGTATAGCTTTTATTTATATTGATTTATTTAATGAACTTATTGTTGAATTGATAGGGAATCTGTATTCTTGTATATGATTACATGAATTGTTAAAATAGGCACTGGGTCACTTTAAACTTTTGTGTAGGGAGTGATGTTTGGTGCCAAAAGGTTTTAAATATTTCAAAAAACAGCTATCATGCATTCTGATGAAGTCCACCTTAGTGTGGATGAAAGCACTTAATGTGAATGTGTTCGTGCTTTATATGGTTCATTAAAAGAAGTGTTTTTGCTTACTTCGTGCATTGGCTTTTGTTTTGTGTGCTGCATACATCCGTTACCAGCTTGAGGTTTCAGCTTTTTGCTTTGTGGACATTTACATTGTTGTAAGCTGTTTCTTGGAGTTTTTGGGTAGCATACAAATAAGAGCAGAGACGCTTAGAAGACCACACTGGCACAATCTACACAGATAGCTATGCTTAAAGCAATGTCCGAGTTGAAAGGCTGGGATAGACTAGACACTGAGAGAATGGAAGGAGAGAGAAGTTTTACTAGCAGCAAGTAGTGAGTCAAAGCAAAATTAAGATTAAAATGCAAGGTAGTAGGTAAGAGACTACAGTCAGTAAGACAGGGCAGAAATACTAGTGAGAGAGATATTGGACATATAGTTCAGAGGAAGAGAAAATTAGGGATTGGAAAATAGGACAGAAACAGTACGCAAGATGAGGGTAGCCAAAGAGAAAGATTAGGGGTTACTGGCGTCTGCTTTTTGTGGCGACTAGCCAGAAAATACTGTAATTGTCTGTTGTATTATTCACTCTAACATTAACCATAAGACTAAGAAAGAGAGAGAGGTAAAAACCCTGAGGGTTGAGAGTAATAATTACAGGTAGGCAAGTACAGGTTGACTAGCACTAATATCTACTGTACAGGTGCCTTATTCACATAATTAGTTAGGAACACAGCAGCGTTTTAGGTTATGTACAAATGAAATGCAGAAAAAAATCAGCAGTTAACAACAGTACAGTATAGACACTCACATAGCCAGTAAAGCACTAATCCAGGAATACTAAGGACATAACCAATATTGTACAGTATTGCAAGCAATTATTCCTCTGTTTCTTTTAGAGTAGCCCAAAACAGTAGAGAAAGATGCACTATGTCTAAATGAGATCGTAGGGTATAGATGCTCCTTACAACAATACAAATGGTCTTTAAATAATCTTGTATTCTATTTGCGTTTCAAACACAACAAGAAATGTGATGGGTATGACTTACTAGTAAGCTAGGTGTGTTCTAAAGATGCTAGTGCCCTTTGCGAGTACACAAATTAGCTATTAAATATTCTTATATCCAGTTTTCCTTTTAAAACTACTAGAAATGTAATAAGTATTAGGTTAATAGCTAGCTAAGTGTGTTCATAAGGCTCTGCTGCCCCTGTGACTAGACAAATAAGCATTAAGTATTCCTATATTCAGTTTTCTTAATAGAACTACAGGAACTGTGATGAATATTTGTTAAATAGCAAGCTAAGTGTGTAGGTAAGGTGCAGGTGCCCTTTGCAACTAGGTAGGTAGCATTACATATTCATAACTCCAGTTGTCTTTTAAAAACAATAGGAAAAGTGATGAGTATTAGCTAATTAGCAAGCTAGGTGTGTTCGTAAGGTCCTAGTGCCCCTTGTGACTAAACAAATAGCGTTAAATAATCTTATGTACAGGTTTCCTTTAAAACAATACGAAATGCGTTGAATCTTAATTAAATAAGTCACGAGTGATCGTAAAATCCTGGCGCCTCTTCCGTCCAGTCAAATAGTATTAAATAGCCATATACAATATCATTTAAAACAACTACTGTTTTGTTTTATAGCTACATGAAATGTGATGAATACTAGTTAAATATCAATCTAAATGAGTTTGTAAGGTCCTAGTGTCCTTTGCAACTAGATTATGTAGTATATACAGTTTACTTTTAACGCTACATGAAATGTAATGAATATTATCTAGATAGAAGCTAGGAGTGTTCGTGTGGTGCTGGATGCCTTTGCGACTACTCAAATAAGCTTTATACATCCAGGTATTCAGGTTCCAATTGTAAAACAACACAAAATGAGAATTTTTAGTACAACTGCTAAGCTAAATTTAAGCGAAAGGTGCTGGAGCTCTTTGCAAAGGAACAATTAAACTCAGAAGAATTTGCAAAGTAGAGACAGGAAAGTTAAGTTTTACACCAGTAACATCTCAAACAAGCAGTATTCATCACTGTACACTCGCCATACATTCTAGAACTAACAGCAAATAATGCAATAGGAGAACATTGCAACAATAATTTAGACTTAAAAAGCAATAGTTAAACTTGCATAGTGCGTAGTCGCTTGGGGAGACTCTCAGCAGCAATGAGGGGGAAAAAGGTTTTAAAAATGGCGCCTGCTGTTGTCGTGCACCTGTGAAGCCTTAGGACAGGAGGTGAGGGGTAGGGGTAAAGGCAGATACAGAGCAGGACTAGCACCGAGGGCGAGAAAGAGTGAAAGGAACAAATAGCCAAAGGGAGGTAGAAGGCAGGTCTGCCTGGAAACAAGTTAGAAGAGTAGAGGGCAGGTTTGAAAGTAAGTATGTAGGGTTGCTGAAAGAATAGTTAGCATACAAATAAGAGGAGCGATGCTTAGAAGACCACACTGGGCACAATCTACACAGGTAGCAATGCTTAAAGGGAAGTCCGAGTTGAAAGGCTGAGATAGTCTAGGCAGTGAGAGAATGGAGGGAGAGGGAGGTTTTACTAGCAGCAAGTAGCATGTCAAAGCAAAATTAAGATAGTTAAAGTACAAGGCAGTAAGTAAGAGACTACAGTCAGTAAGACAGGGCAGAAATACTAGTGAGAGAGATATTGAACATGTAGTTCAGAGTAAGAGAAAAGTTAGGGATTGGAAAATAGCACAGAAACAGTATGCAAGATGAGGGTAGCCAAAGAGAAAGATTAGGGGCTGCTGGCATCTGCTTTTTGTGGCAACTAGCGGGAAAATACTGTAATTGTCTGTTGTATTATTCACTCTAACGTTAACCATAAGACTAGTTTATCATATAGTAGTTATTCACAGGGACACATACTTCTGAGCTATTATTTAAGCTTATTTGATGGCTCCTAGACCGATGGTCAAAGTTGCAGGGTAACAGTTTAGGTCCACAACCCAGTGTTGCTGTTACTGTGGCCAGAAGAATACCGCAGGGGAAGGTCCTCTAGGGCTATGAAAACAAAGAGGAGGGGATTAGTTCAGAGCAATGCTTCAGGAAAGATTGAGAGGTAAAAACACTGAGGGTTGAGAGTAATAATTACAGGTAGGCAAATACAGGTTGACTAGCACTAATATCCACTGTACAGGTGTCTTATTCACATAATTAGTTAGGAACACAGCGGCGTTTTAGGTTATGCACAAAAGAGATGCAGAAAAAATCAGCAGTTAACAACAGTACAGCATAGACATTCACATAGCCAGTAAAGCACTAATCCAGGAATACTAAGGACATAACCAATATTGTACAGTATTGTAAGCAATTATTCCTCTGTTTCTTTTAGAATAGCCCAAAACAGTAGAGAAAGATGCACCATGTCTAAATGAGATCTTAGTTTATAGATGCACCTTACAACAATACAAATAGGCTTTAAATAATCTTGTATTCTATTTGCGTTTCAAACACAACAGGAAATGTGATGGGTATGACTTACTAGTAAGCTAGGTGTGTTCTAAAGGTGCTAGTGCCCTTTGCGACTACACAAATTAGCTATTACATATTCTTATATCCAGTTTTCCTTTTAGAACTACTAGAAATGCAATAAGTATTAGGTTAATAGCTAAGTGTGTTCGTCAGGCTCTCTTGCCCCTGTGACTAGACAAATAAGCGTTAATTATTCCTATATTCAGTTTTCTTAATAGAACTACAGGAACTGTGATGAATATCTGTTAAATAGCAAGCTAAGTGTGTAGGTAAGGTGCAGGTGCCCTTTGCAACTAGACAGGTAGCATTACATATTCATAATTCCAGTTGTCTTTTAAAAACAGTAGGAAAAGTGATGAATATTAGATAATTAGCAAGCTAGGTGTGTTCGTAAGGTCCTAGTGCCCATTGCGACTAAACAAATAGCGTTAAATAATCTTATATACAGGTTTCCTTTAAAACAATACGAAATGCGTTGAATATTAATTAAATAAGTTACGAGTGATCGTAAAGTCCTGGCGCCTCTTCCGTCCAGTCAAATAGTATTAAATAGCCATATAGAATATCTTTTAAAACAACTACTGTTTTCTTTTAAAGCTACATGAAATGTGATGAATACTAGTTAAATATCAATCTAAGTGAGTTCGTAAGGTCCTAGTGTCCTTTGCGACTAGATTATGTAGTCATATGTACAGTTTACTTTTAAGGCTACATGAAATGTGATGAATATTATCCAGATAGAAGCTAGGAGTGTTCGTGTGGTGCTGAAGGCCTTTGCGACTACTCAGATAAGATTTATACATCAGATATTCAGGTTCCAATTGTAAAACAACACAAAATGAGATGTTTTAGTACAACTGCTAAGCTAAATGTAAACGAAAGGTGCTGGAGCTCTTTGCGAAGGAAAAATTAAACTCAGAAGAATTCGCAAAGTAGATAGAGGGAAGTTAAGTTTTACACCCGTAACATCTCAAACCAGCAGTATTCATAACTGTACAATCGCCGTGCATTCTAGAGCTAACAGCAAATAAGGCAATAGAAGGACATTGTAACAATAATTTGGACTTAAGCAATAGTTAAACTTGCATAGTGCGTAGTCGCTTGGGTAGATGCTCAGCAGCAATGAGGGGGAAAAAGATTTTAAAAATATCACTTGCTGTTGTCGTGCACCTGTGAAGCCTTAGGACAGGAAGTGAGGTGAGGGGGAAGGGTAAAGGCAGATACATAGCAGTGCAAGCACCAAGGGCGAGAAAGAGTGAAAGGAACAAGTAGCCAAAGGGAGGTAGAAGGCAGGTCTGCCTGGAAACAAGTTAGAAGAGTAGAGGGCAGGTTTGAAAGTAAGTATGTAGGGTTGCTGAAAGAATAGTTAGCATACAAATAAGAGCAGAGACGCTTAGAACACCACACTGGGCACAATCTACACAGGTAGCTATGCTTAAAGGAAAGTCAGAGTTGAAAGACTGAGATAGACTAGGCAGTGAGAAAATGGTGGGAGAGAGAAGTTTTAGTAGCAGCAAGTAGCAATTCAAAGAAAAATTAAGATAGTTAAAATACAAGGCAGTAAGTAAGAGACTATAGTCAGTAAGACGGCAGAAATACTAGTGAGATATTGGATATATAGTTCAGAGGAAGATAAAAGTTAGGGATTGGGAAATAGCACAGAAACAGTATGCAAGATGAGGGTAGCCAAAGAGAAAGATTAGGGGCTGCTGGCTTCTGCTTTTTGTAGTGACTAGCGTGAAAACACTGTAATTGTCTGTTGTATTATTGACTCTAACATTAACCATAAGACTAGTTTATCATATAGTAGTTATTCACAGGGACACATACTTCTGAGGTATATTATTTAAGCTTATTTGTTGGCTCCTAGACCGATGGTCAGAGTTGCAGGGTAACACTTATGGTCCACAATCCAGTGTTGCTGTTACTGTGGCCAGAAGAATACCGCAGGGGAAGGTCCTCTTTGGCTATGAAAACAAAGAGGAGGGGGATTAGTTCAGAGCAATGTTCTGAGGTATTATTTAAGCTTATTTGTTGGTCCTAGACCGATGGTCAAGTTGCAGGGTAACAGTTAAGGTCCGCAACCCATTGTTGCTGTTACTGTGGCCAGAAGAATACCGCAGGGGAAGGTCCTCTAGGGTTCTGAGGTATTATTTAAGCTTATTTGTTGGCTCCTTGACTGATGGTGAATGTTGCAGGGTAACAGTTAAGGTCCACAACTCAGTGTTGCTGTTACTGTGGCCAGAAGAATACCGCAGGGGAAGGTCCACTTGGGATAGTGCATAGTCACTTGGGGAGATGCTCAGCAGCAATGAGGGGGAAAAAAGGTTTTGTAATTTATATGCAAATTGGTCTCTTCGGTTGACCAAGTGCCTTGGACTATTTTCCCCAGGAAGTGCCCCTCCACCAAATCTAGGATGCGTCAGTGGTCACTATAGCCTTTAGTTGAGTGCGAATGAACGGACGGCCTTGTAGAATCTGATCTGACCTTATCCACCAACAAAGGTATTTTTTCCATGCTTGTGCGATCCTTATTTGAACTGACATCCAATGATTGAGGAAAAATTAAAATGGACAACACAAATGGAATGTTATGGTAAGTACATTACTTTTTTTTATTGAAATGATCAAAGACATAGGCAGCCTTCGGACACTGGACCCAATCCAGTTTGGCTTTGTTGAGGGAAGATAATGCCTACTAAACCTGTTGGACTTCTTTGAGTTGGTCACAAAGGCAATGGGTGAGGGGAAAACAGTACATACCACCTACCTGGACCTGGCTAAGGCATTTGATACAATACCCCACTCTGGTATAGCTAATAAACTCACTGAATTGAGCATAAACCTCGACATACCTCATTGGATTTGCTAGCTGGCTCATAGACAGGACCAAGGAAGTCAGAATTAGTGACACCACCTCCACTAAGAGATTGTTCAGCGGTGGGGTACCTCAAGGCTCCGAGCTGGGACTGCTCCTATTTGTCATCTACTTCTTGGAGGTAAAAACTAATAACAAGGGCCTTTGATTGATCAAGTTTGAAAATGACTGAAAATTGTGAGCCGTTCTAGGTTGCTCCCATGACACAAATATCTTGCAAGAGGGTCTAACATAGACAAATAACTAGTGCCAAAGTCACAGATTAAAACTCACTGCCAAGAAATGCATTATAGTGCCTTTTGGGAAAATTGCCACCCATGCTAATTATTCCATCAGTATGATATCCCTAAGAGTTGACCCAGTAGTCAGGGATCTGAGAAAGTATGTAGACAGTAATCTAACATTTGACCAACATATGGACATGGTAGTAAAATAATCCTCTATTTCATCTAACTTGTAAGTAAGGGCATGACATCCAAGTCTAATGAAGTCATAGTGCCACTTTCTTCAGCCCTTATCAGATCTCCCATTGAGTACAGTGCCATCTTCGGCATGTATGTGAACAAACATATGCAACAACTGGAACACCTGCAAAAGTTCCTTACCAGGAGAATCCAAGGTATAAACACATTGTCCTGTATGGATCACCTTAAAGCACTGTCTCTGTATTCAGTTTCCTACAGGTTACTGAGAGTCGAACTCTGCCTGGCATCCAAGACATCCTCTGATACAGCTTTGATGGTCTTTTTGCACATCTGCAAAATGAACCGCATCAGAATCACTAGATCCAAGTATTTAAATTTTGTCTGTGGCATAATTAAGATATGCTGGAGAGGCAGTTGTGTGTCTCAGATGATCTCTTTACTCCATTATCGCCAAAGCATGGAATTCACTGCCGTCTTGTATTACTCCCATAGACATCTTAAAAGCTTTCAAAACTGCATTAAAATCCCATTACCTCAACAATCAAACATGCTCCTGTAACAATTCACATAAACCTCCTTAAATAGATCACTGTGTCCAGTACTACTCTACATCAAATAATGTCTTTTAACTCACATACCTTGGCTTTTTGTCCACATTTCATTTTTCCATTTGCTTTTTTCCACACCTCTAGATCCTATGTTTCTACACGCCACCTATTTCTGCTTTCGCAGCAGCTTCATAGAAAAATAGTGTCTGAAGATGTAAAACGAGTTTACATATGCCAGTATATGATTATAGTTTCCAAACTGTAAATACCTAATGATATGTATGATGTTTGCCTGAATTGATGACTGATATGAAACTGTACTTGCAAATGTTGTTCCTTATGCTCTGCATATAACTGTTTACATCATGTAATTTTCTTTCTTGGCGCTTTTCTCCCCGAGCCTCCACTGAAAATGGGTTTCTGACCCAGTGGACTTTCCCGGTTACCAAATGTCAGTAAATAAATAAATAAATCCCCATACCCTGGAACAGGCTCCCCATCTATGTGAAGCTGAGACCTCCCCTCTCCCTATTTAATTGTAACCTTGACAAATGGATGATAAATCAGAAATTCACCCCGGGTCTGGCCTCCATGTGTCTGATAGAGTCAGACCACCCATACTAAAATACCCCCCACAGAACCTCTAGAAAATTCTTAACTAACATACTCTTTCCTAAAAAAGGGCCATGATACATAGGACACAATTAATTTTGGTTGCATAACTAGGTTTATAAAGGCCCTGGTGGTCATTAGCCTAGTATATACTTAAAAACCTATAAAATTAGGACCGGTTACTGAGGGAAAAGTATCAAAGTGACTTTAAATGCATTGGAACAGAAAAGGATGAGTTATTGCTTTATGTAAGTAGTAATGCTGCATTGGAACAGAAAAGGATGAGCTATTGTTTTATGTAAGTAGTAATGCTTCAACTGGAGATGTTTGCCACATTGTCAAGACTACTTTGGTTTAGACCTAAACCATGTGCAACTGCTGTTAGACATATTCAGTCTATAAAATGACTTTATGTTGTCCTTAAATGTTCATGACAGAATGTTCTAAGAGGAGTCTAACATTGATGTTCTTTGTGTTTCACTGTTACAGTTATCACATTTGGGTTATCTGCTTGCAGTAGCCTTCAGTCGGCCTGATTATCAAAGTCTTGGGTCCTGCGTCAGTTGCTGTCTCATCTTCCATGACGTCAAGTAGTTAGGGGTATAAAGCATGCAGCCAACGCCATTACATCAGTTTTTCTTGCCATGCAGTGCCCGAAGCAGAAGCAGTTCGCAAGTGCCGGTCGGCCAACTCCTGAAATTTTTGTTTTCAAGTTTCAGAACCAAAGTCTTCAACTAAAGCTAAGTACTCCATTGGGAAAACTTTTTCTTGCTCTAAACTGATGTCAGTAAAAGTCAATAATTATATTGCTTGTGGAAAGCAAATACCTCATAAAGATTTTCATTCGTACTGTATTCCTTGCCTAGGCCCTGACCACGATGTACCTTGCTGTCGGTTTTGTGCCTTATTTAAACAACTAACTATTCGTCGTTGGTATATTTACGCTTCTAAATATTTTGGTACTTGGTTCAATTATCCAGATATGGCTTCAGTAAGCCACCTGACTACTGACATTCCAAAAAAACGCAAAGATAAAGACTGAGACAGGTCGCCTAGGTCCAAAGCTGCTGACGACGCTTCTCCTAAGCTAGTCGCCAGTTTGCCGGTACTCAGTGAAGCGCTTTTGTAGCCCCTGATACCCGCTACTTCAGATTCGCAGGCCTCTACTGAGGCCCATTTGGAGTCTGGTATGCCGCAAGATGCTTCTACTGTGGAACCTGCAGATGTCTCTACCTTGGATGGGTCCATTGCGGCTGTGCAGGTACCGGATTCTGAGGGTGTATTCAGGCCTACTGACTTTCATATTAAACCAACGCCATCTTCTTCTTCAAGGCCTAAAACTCGATCCATGCCTAGAAAACCGATGCCCAGACCACATGATCAGGTCTCTATGCCTAAAAAACAAATGATAACAATGGCTGAAGTCTTTATTACTTTAATCAGGGGAAGCCAACCTTCTCCCTCTAAGAGACCTAGGACTGAATTTGCTTATGATTCTTCTGATCAGGATTCTGAAATTTCTGTTTCCTCTGATGACCAGGATTTACCCTTATCTGCCTATGAGGATTCTGATGGAGAGGACTCTATTCCCTCTGCTTCCCCTCCAGAGGATGTTTCTTTTGGTGAAACCTTGCACATCTCTTAGGGAGCATTTTTGCTGGGAAAGCCAGGATTACTCTTGATTCTAAAAAGAGGCTTAGGGATTTCTTACTCCTGCCCCGACACAGGCCTTTAGCTATCCCTCCTGTACTGGACATTGTTGATGATGCCTTTTCGGAGTCTAGCTTGGCCCCTGACTCCTTACCTCCTGTTCCCAGAAAACCAGATAGATAGTACAGGGCTCCTGACTCTCACAAGTTACTCTTTAAAAATCCTACTGCGGATTCTGAGACCATTTCACAGTGACCCAATTCACCTCCTCTCCACGTCAAAAGAAAAAACCGACAGCATATACACCTCCGCTAGCATGTACCATAAAGGGTCTCCTCCTCTGTATGTATCGTAACACACAAAAATATATTCCTTGAGTTATAAAAGCAAATTTATTGGAACAACAAACAGATCAGATGATGAAGTCTTATAGATGAAAGCGCGCTCAATCCTACTGTGCTGTTTGTTGTTCCAATAAATTTGCTTTTATAACTCGAGGAATATATTTTTGTGTGTTACGATACATACAGAGGAGGAGACCCTTTATGGTACATGCTAGCGGAGGTGTATATGCTGTCGACCATTTCACAGTGACCCAAGGGCATTAAGGCCACTACTGCCAATAATCCTACCCCCTCTGATAGAGATTCCAGGGTGCTGGATAGATGGGGTGAGAAGGTATACACTTCTGCAATCTTGGCCATTAGGGCCTTAAACTGCCAGTTTGATATGTTAAAGTATCAGCAGCATATTATTGGATTGCTTAAACAGAAAATTATGTTGATTCCTGACTGTGCTGAAAGTAAGGATTTACAGGATTTAATGCATTATGCTGAACAAGTGGGAAAACATACTTTACAGTGTGGTTTTGATTCACTAGAGGCATCTTGCATGGCTGCTGTCACTGGGTATGTACTTAGAAGGCATGCTTGGCTTAAGGAGCAATCTTTGCCAGAACATGTTAAAGCTAAATTGCTGGATGCTCCCTTAAACCAGGACTGCCTGTTTGGCAACAAAGCAGAAGTACTTAAAAAAATGGAGGAAAAAGCTAAATCTATGCAAACTGTTAAAGATTTATTGCAAGTACAGCCTCCAAGATTTAGTAGGCATTGGCCCTCTAAGAATTGGTCCTTTCTTGCCTCTTCCTGGCTTTCTCAGTCCAAACCCAGAACCAGCAGAACCCTCAGGCTTCAGTCCCAGGGTACACACAGGACTAAGGAGTGGGGGGCTCCCACTTCCAAAGCAGGGAGTAGTAAGACTCCCCCTTATGGTAAACTGTCACAATGACTTAACTTTAAAACTTCCAAGCCCTTCTCAACTGACTGCTCCTTTAGGGGGAAAGATTGCTCTGCAGGCAAAAAACTGAGAACTCATTATCCAGGACAAATGGGTTTTAAATATAGTTTCCCAAGGTTACAGATTCCACGTCCACACTTTACCAACCCCAAACGGCTGGCCAGATCTACCCCTAAATTAGGGGGCAGAGGCTCAAAAGCAAGTTCTCTCTCTCTTAAGTATAAGGGCTATTCAAACTGTCCCAGAAGAGGAAAGGGAACAAGGTTTCTACTCAAGACTTTTTCTGGTGCCCAGAAAAGACAACTCCGGGCGTCCTATCCTGGATCTCTCTATCCTAAACACTTTTTTGGTAATCCCAAAATTCAAGATGCTAACTCTTCACCCAGTTGCTTCCTATGCTAGGCAAGGATGCCTGGTTGGCAACACTGGATTTAAAGGAAGCCTACCTGCACATCCCAATCAGGGAATCTTGCAGAAGATACCTACGCTTCAAAGCAGGCTTCATGCACTATCAGATCTCTGCACTGCCCTTTGGCTTCTCTGCTGCGCCCAGGGTATTCACAAAGTGCCTAGCTCCAGCCATTGCATTTTGCAGGAAAAGAAATATTCAAATATACCCATACCTGGGCGATTGTCTAATTCAGGCAGAAACCTGAAACCCAGGACATACTATTGAATCATCTGGCATTTGTACAAAAAGTGCTAACTTCTCTGGGGTACACCATAAACGAAAAGAAATCACATCTGGTACCCTGACAACAAATTGTATTCCTAGGAGCAAGCTTGAACACAACTTCCCAGATCCATAAACGAAAAGAAATCACATCTGGTACCCTGACAACAAATTGTATTCCTAGGAGAAAGCTTGAACACAACTTCCCAGATTCCTTTCCTCATGCCAGAGAAACAAGTTAATTTGACAGCTTACTTCAAACTAATGGCCACAAAGACCCTGCTATCTGCAAGACAAATACTGCAAGCCTTGGGGTTCATGGCCTCCTGCCTCCTGCATTCTCCTAATTCCATATGCAAGACTGCATATGAGGAAACTACAACGGTATCTAAAAAGCCTATGGTGTCAACATTATCAGGATCTAGAAGCAATGATTCCTATCATACCTTGCTACAGTTGAGTTCCTTTGGTGGGCAGAGGCCTGCCACCAGAACAAGGGACTGCCATTCACCCTACCCCTTGCCGCCCAAACCCTAACAACAGATGCATCAGATTATGCATGGGGGGCCTCACTTGGCAGTGAGGTGCATTCAGGGCAAATGGAACCCAAGTCAAATGCACCTGCATATCAATCAAAAAGAAATGTTAGCTGTACAGAATGCTCTGACAGCCTTCAAGGACCACATTCTTCCAGGACAATTAATGGTAAAGACGGACAACACCAGTGTTATGTGGTACATAAACAATTAGGGGGGAATCATTCTCATACCCTCTCTGCAGACTAGCCATGGCTCTGTGGAACACAGCCTTGAGCTACCCAAGTGCTCCTACAGGCTCAATTCCTGCCAGGAAAGCTAAACACACTGGCAGACGGTTTAAGCAGAAATCTCATGGACCCACACGAGTGGAAACTGGAACCAAAGACATTCAACATGTTGATAAACAAATGGGGGAGCCCAGAGATAGACCTGTTTGCCTCCCACCAGAACTCCCAATTGGACAAATTCTGCACAAGGACTCCCCACAAACAAGCTTGGAAAGTGGATGCCCTGTCCTTCACCTGGAAAAATCTATCAGTTTATGCCTTTCCACCTCTGCCTCTCCTCTCGAAGGTACTACTAATGATCAAACAGGACAAACCAAGGATGATACTGATTGCACCAGACTGGCCACTCCAACACTGGTACCCCCTCTTGTGCAGTGTGTCACTGCCGGCACCATGGCACCTGCCTCAGACCCCTACCCTGCTGTCTCAGCAGAAGGGCCAGATTTGGCACCCTCAGCTTCAAACCCCTGAACCTGGCAGCCTGGCTAATTACCTGATCTCTGCATTACCATTCCTCAGTAAACAAGTGTTGGATGTCATTCTGGAGGTAAGGAGGCCTAGTACTAGAAAATCTTATGCTGAAAAATGGAAAAGATTCTGTTCCTGGAACCATACTCAGGGGATGAGCACAGCAGCGCTTGATTTACCTCAGATTCTGCAATACTTAACTGAGATGCTTCACAAGGGCCTTTCCTTTTCCTCCATCAAAATTCATGCCTCAGCCATTTCAGCTCATTACAACACAGAACCACCCCTCTTCTCTCATCCACTGCTCAAGCAGTTCCTCAGAGGGGCCAAAAACTTAAGACCGCCCAGGAGAGCCCCTACTCCAGCCTGGGACCTTAACTTTGTATTAGAAAAACTTACTCTACCTCATTTTGAGCCAGCTGCGAATACAGAGTTGAAATTCCTTTCTTGGAAAACAGCCTTCCTTTTAGCCATCACTTCAGCAAGAAGGGTGTCTGAATTACAGGCCCTTGCGGCAGTGGAGCCTTTCATCATCTTTCATGCGGACAGGGTGTCCCTCAGGACCAATCCCTTCTTCATGCCCAAGGTAGTATCCAGTGTGGTTCTTAATCAGTCCATTCATTTGCCAACCTTCTTTTCTAATCCACAGAACAAAGGGGAACGGATACTGCACTTCTTAGATGTGTGCAGACAACTTAGATTTTAGTTGGACAGGACTAAACCTCTCAGGAAATCTGAACAGCTGCTGGTGGCATTTGCTGCAGGGGCAGAGGGAAAGGCCATTTCAAAGCAAACCATTTCTAAATGGATAGGCCATTGCATTCATTTCTGCTATAAGCACCATGGAAAACCTATCCCACAAGGGATAAGACCACATTCAACCAGGGCTGCATCTAGCTCTACAGCCTTTCTCAGAGGTGTCCCTACCAGGGACATCCTAGAAGCTGCTGCCTGGAGGTTCTGTACATACTTTCACCAAGCATTACCATTTACCAATTTTCTCTAAATTCAGAGCTGGTTTTACCACTGCAGTCTTGCAGGGCCTTATAGCTGGTCCTAATGCTATCTAAATTCCTCCTCCCATCCTTAGCTTTGGGAATCTACCCAAATGTGATGACTGCAACAGTGAAACACGCAGAACATAGTACAGTTGTGTACACTTACCATAAATGTAGATGTTCGAGTGTATTCACTGTTGCAGTCCTGGTTACCCTCCCTCCAGCCCCCTGGCTTCTTTTGGCTATACCTCTATTCCTTTTTACCATGCTTAAAAGCTTTTTGGTGTATTTGCTTTTTTGTTGGAGGTATAACCTTGTATATATATTTAATTGCTTCCCATTAGGGGAGCACCTGACATCTGGGGCAAGAAAAACTGATGTAATGGCATCGGCTGCATGCTTTATACCCCTAACTACCTGACGTCATGGAAGAGGAGACAGCAACTGACGCAAGACCCAAGACTTTGATAATCATGCCGACTGAGGGCTACTGCAAGCAGATAACCCAAATGTGATGATTGCAACAGTAAATACACTCGAACATCTACATTTATGGTAAGTGTACACAACTGTACTTTTTATAGAGATGGTTCAGTAATACAAAAGTCTGCATAGCCAGGGTTGTTGAAATTTCAGGATGATATTCAAAGGAGAATGCAATTTTTTTTTTTTTATTAGTTTTTGTTTTTGAACTGATACCATTCTAGTCCCACAGGGCCTGGGGATTAAATGATATAGAATGAATAGATAATCATATTACAGTCAGTGAAGTAAGGTCAGTCTGGCGTCTCAAGTACTATATAACTGAATGCTGTCTGTGTTACACCAGATGTAGAGCTAGCTACCTCATGATAAAGTGCATCTTGCTTTGCACAAGCTTTTTTTTTGTAATACTGACAAAATTTGTGTACCGTAAGCTGGTACTGATCATAATGTGGCATTTACTGTCACAGATCTGACTGCTGAAAGGAACAAATGTGTGAATCACAAGTTCTTTATCTAGTTGTACCTTATAGACTATCAGCCTAACCAGTAGCTGGTTTGGTGTGAGAACCTCCTCAGAACAAGAGGGATCTAATGTGTAGCTCTTAGCATGCTGGAAATGGCTCTATTTAAAAATCCTAGTACTAAAAGAAACAGGTTTTTGAATTGGTTGATAACAGGGCAATTTGTGGTAAATCAGCTCTTCACGGGGTGAAAGCCATCTGTAAATGCAGAAATGCTGAAATTATGGGCACACTGTTTACAGTCAAGCAGGGCAGAATAAAAGAGAAAACTCTTTAAAGGCTGCAGTCTTGATAATTACTATAATGTTAGAACAAATAAAAAAATGTAGTCACTTTACTGTAATGCTTAAAAGCATCTTACAGAAATGGTGGAACTTTTCCAAACATGAATTATATTCTTCTTTATCTTCTTTGCAGTATTTGGTCTGGATTAATTATGAGTCACACCATCTGCATATTGTAGCTGTGTAATTTATGTTTTCCCACTGAGGCGTCACAGGCTATTGACAATAGATTATTAGATAGCACCAAAGATCATAACCCAATGTCGCGTCACAGGCTATTGACAATAGATTATTAGATAGCACCAAAGATCATAACCCAATGTCGCGTCACAGGCTATTGACAATAGATTATTAGATAGCACCAAAGATCATAACCCAATGTCGCGTCACAGGCTATTGACAATAGATTATTAGATAGCACCAAAGATCATAACCCAATGTCTCATCACATCGATCTCCTTTGTCGACTGAGGAGTAACAGCTTTGTGCTTTCATGCTGATTCTTTTCACTGGTAAGAACTATGAATTCTCATGGCCTAGACTGTAAGGCAGGGATATCCTCACAAAGCTGCTGAATGGCGTCAGGGAGATGGCAAAAAAAAAAAAGTAATACGCATCGGAAACTTGCAGCTATACTGCTGCAGAGCTTAGGCAGAAAACAGATGCCAGTTAGTGAAATCTTTCAGCTAGCTGGCATTCCCTGCATCTTGGCATCTGGGGCTGGAGTCCCATCAGCCTTAGCACTTCCCATGGATCTGGTTAAACTGTGTAAGTGGTAAGACCCCATCCAGTCATTTAATTATCTAGAATTACACACTGTAGAGGATCATGGTAGCAAATCATAAAGCTTCTTTTGTAATACATTATGATTAATGATAAAAGAATGGAAATTAATATTGTATTTTAATATATCTCTGAAGTAATTGTTTTTATTAATTACTTTGCCTGGTTAATGCTCTGTGAAAAATAATAAAGTTGTACTTTTGCTGTATACTGTCTTCCTAGCATATTCCGATTACAGATAATATGGAAATTGGATTGTGAAACTGGATTGTGAAGCAGATATCCTGGTCCCTTATGGACTTGAGTTAAGATCCCTGACAGAGGTTTGCTTCCAAAGTAACATTTGTAAAATGGTGTAATTTATCTTTTAGATCCACTTTTTGTCTTTGCTTCCTGCTGTTGCTGCCATTTTACAAGGCAATTTCAGTGTGATTTATTACATTAAAAAGCTTAGGGAAAGCTTGCATATGCAAACTGCACTAAGAGTTGGGGCAAATTTGATGCTAAACTGTAAGGCACACTTGTTCTGATAGCCTTAGGAAACTTCAAACCTTGCTTTGCGACAGGGTGCTGCTGGCATTTATTCAAAAGATCTGTTTGATAGGTGCATTCAATCTGCACTGGACCTTTTTGTATCCACACTGCCTACAGAATTTAACATCTGTGCTAGATGAAGGGCTGACAGTTTTCCAATATGATATATTTTTTTGAGAGTGGGATTACTTGCTGTGCTTTATTTCTTCGAGTCCTCTTCTGGCTCCATATTCTAATTAGTTTTATTTTATTGATCTGGTAGGTGGACTGATCCAAGAAGAGACATTTTCAGTCATGTCCCAGGCTACAGATAGTGTACCAAAAACAGCAATGATACAGCTTAAGTGCAAGTACAGAAATTAGCAATTCACTGTATTTTGCAAGGTGGGAAATGCTACATAGTTAGGTGAAGAGTGTATACATTAATATGCTTGTAAATTAACAGTTATGAAATGTTTTGTCATTGGCTACATTCTGGTGCTGTCAGTGTTTCTGTTATTCTAGCAGTTGGCTGTGTAAATGGCATTTAATGGTATACTCTCATAGTTGTTTTCTCAGGCTCAGGAAACTGTTATCCATGAAGACTTCCAAGTTTCCCCATCTATGTGGCAAACATCATTGTAGCTTTCAGGAGATTTTTCATGACAGTGGCTTAATCCCTGATTGGATATCCTTTACTTTCTGCCAGTGGATAGAAGGTAGTCACTTCATAGCTGCCATGTGCTTGCATGAGGGAGTAGTGATGTTCTTCGTGTTTCACTATTGCAGTCATTACCTGTGGGTTATCCCTACTGTGGTAGCCCTCGGCTGGCCCGAATACCAAAGTCAGTGTTTTTCTGCGTTGGCTGCAGTCTGACGTCAGGTTGTCAGTACTATAAAGCAAGGCAGCCGACGTCATTACATTAGTCTTTCTTGCCTTGGAGCCTGTAGCAGAAGCAGTTTGCACGAGTGTTGGTCGGTCGCTACCAGTTTGAATTTCAGCTGAAAACGTCTAAAGCCAAGTACCCCATTGGGGACCCTTTTTTCTTGCACTAACGAAAAAGTTAACAATTGTCTCACCTGTGGAAAGCAGATCCCACACTGAGACTTCCATTCTTACTGCATCACTTGTTTAGGCCCAGACCATGACGTCCCCAGTTGGTGGTTCTGTGCTCTCTTTAATGCGAGAACCATTCGCCGTAGAGCTCTTTTTGTAGACAGTTATTTTTGTGTTCCGTCTTCACATTCTGATATGGCGTCCATCACCCAACAATCCATGGACATTCCGAAAAAAACACAGAGATAAGGATAGAGACAGACCACACAAGGCTAAGCCTTCCGACGACGCTACCACTAAGCAGGTCGTCAGTTCTCTGGAATTCAGTGAGACGCTTTCACAGCCCCCTGATGCCTGATTCGATATCTACGCAGGCCTCTACCGAGACCCTTTCAGAGTACGGTATGCTGCAGAAATCTTCTTCATCTTCTGAGCCTTTGGCTGTCTCTGCCTCTGTTGGGTCCTGAGCCGCGACGCAGGCACCAGCTTCTGAGGAGGCCTTTCGAACTACCGAATCTAGACAAAAACCAGCGTATTCTCATCTGACTACTGTCTCTGTCAGATTGACGGATTCTCTCAGGCCTAGAAGCCAGGCCCCTCTTAGGAAATCTGCTTCTACCCATCATCTTGCTCCTGCTCCACCACCTCAAGCACAAATGTTTAAAATGGCGGAGGATCTCATCTTCCTTATCTGAGTTAGACAGGCTACAACTTCTAAAAGAAAAAGCCACCCTTCTCCAGAAATTATAACAGGACAGGATTCTGAGGAATCTGACTATTCAGATTTTGAAGAGGAGCAACAACCTGTGACTGCTTATGAGGATTCAGATGCAGAGGAATCCATCCCTTCTCCCTCCCCTCCAGAGGACCTTTCCTTTGGGGAAACCCTTCACACCCTCTGAGAACATTTCCAGTGGGAATCTCAGGACTTACCCCAGTCTAAGAAAAGACTTAGAGAGTTTCTGGACCTGCCCCTGGCCACCCCCCACCCCCATTTTAGAAGTGATAGATGATGTTTTCCATGAATCCAGCTTAACTCCTGACATCCTCCCACCTGCTCCCAGTAAACCTGACAGGTATTACAGAGTACCGGATTCTCACAAATACCTGTACAGAAATTCTGCTGCAGACCCAGAGGTCATTACACAGGGACCTAAAGGAGCTAAGACTAGTTCTGCCAAGAATCCTATTCCTTCTGACAAGGACTCTAGAGCTCTGGACATATGGAGTAAAAACGTATACACCTCTGCAACCTTAGTTATCAGAGCAGTCAGTTGTCAGTTCCATATGTTAAAATTTCAGCAGTACACTTTGAAACTATTAAAACAAAAGATTTCTACCTTTCCTGACTGTGCCAATTCAAAAGAGTTAGCAGATTTACTGCACTCTGCTTGTCAAGTGGCCAAACACTCATTACACTGTGGATATGATGACCTATAAGTCTCTAGCAGGGCAGCAGTGACAGGCGTTGTCATTAGGAGACATGCATGGCTGAAAGAATAACCTCTCCCTAATCATGTCAAGTCTAAACTTATTGATGCACCCCTAGATAAGGAGCACTTGTTTAAAGTAAAAGCAGAAGAGGTGCTTAAAAAGATGGAAGATGAAGCAAAATCTATGCAAACAGTAAAATATTTCTTTCAGGTTCAACCTCCCAGATTCAGCAGGAACTTTCCCTATAAGCACTGGTCCTACCCTGCACCTAGCAGACAGGGCCAAGGTAAGCCCTGCAGGGACAGACCATCCAGGCCCCTATCTCAGGGCCAGGAGAGAAGCAAACAGTGGACCACTTCAGCCCCAAAGGCTCCCTTCTATGTCAAAAACTCACAATGACTCCGCCTCCCCCTCTGCTCTCCCTTCATTCATCAAAAACTAGGAGGAAGGCTCTCCCTCTTCAAAGGAAATTGGCTTTCTGTAACAAAGGATGAATGGGTCTTACAGATCATTTTTCAGGGATACAAATTCTCTTTCAGCAAACTCCCAATTCCAAGAGGGTACCCAGACTTACCTACAAGTCAGTGGGTAGAGGCTTTGAAAGAGGTCCAAACTCTCATATCCCAAGGGGCAGTAGATCCTGTCACCTCAGATCAAACAGGCAAAGGCTTTTATTCTAGACTGTTTCTTGTTCCCAGAAAAGGGGGCATTTGGCGCCCCATCCTGGATTTATCCATTCTCAACACCTCTCTGGTGGTCCCCAGATTCAGAATGCTAACTTTGCAGCAGCTGCTGCCTATGCTAACAAAAATGCCTAACTAGCGACCCTAGACCTAAAAGATGCCTACCCTGCGCATCCCCATAAGGGAGTCCTGCAGGAAATTCCTACATTTCAGAGCAGGATCACAACACTTGCAGTTCTCTGTGCTACCCTTTGGCTTATCTACTGCACCCAGAGTATTCACCAAATGCTTAGCCCCAGCCATAGCATTTTGCAGACAGAGAAATATACAAATTTACCCTTACCTCATTCAGGCAGAGTGCAAAGAAAAGCTGCTCCAGGACTTTCTCTTTGTCAAATCCCTCCTAACCTCCCTAGGAGAAGAAATCAAAGCAAATTCCCACCAGGAAGATCATTTTCTTGGGAGCTCTGCTAGACACAGCATCTCAAATGGCTTTCCTATCCCCAGAAAAGCAGAGCTTCCTGCCTCTCTACTTTATCCAGCTGGCTTCCAGAAGTCACCTCACTGCGAGGAAGTTCCTGCAAACCCTGGGATACATGGCATCTTGCATCCTTCTAATTCCTGTGGCCAGGCTTCACATGACAAAAACGGCAGTATGTAAAGAACCTTTGGTGTCAGCACTCTCAGTCTCTAAAGGCCTCTTTCCCTCTGATCCTATGTATAAGGGACAAGTTTCTCTGGTGGGCAGAGGCCTGTGCCAAGAACAAGGGTCTTCCCTTTATCCTCCCCCCTACTGGCCAGACCATCACCACCAACGCCTCAGACATTGCTTGGAGCGCTCACCTAGCAGGCAGGTGCACCCAAGGTCTTTGGGATGCCCAGCACCTTCACTTATAAATCAATCAGAAAGAAATGATGACAGTACAAAAGGCTGTGACATCCTTCAAACCCCATCTCAAGCCAGGAGTTCTCTTTATAAAAATAGACAACACCACAGTAATGTGGTATATCAACAAGCAGGGAGGGACCCGATCTTACCCTCTGTGCAGGCTAGCCATGAGCCTCTGGCTGACAGCCGACTTCATGGGTCTATACCTAATTGTCCAGTACCTACTAGGGGTCAACAACACCCTGGCAGACCACCTAAGCAGAAACTTACTGGACCCCCACGAACGGCAGCTCTACAGGCTAATCTTTTTGCAAATCACTGAGGAGTGGGGGACTCCGGAGGTTGATCTCTTTGCTTCGCATCTCAACCACCAGCTGCAAAAGTTCTGTACCAAGTAGTATCACCTCCTAGCATGGAAGATGGATGCCTTGACCTTCCCCTGGAACTCCCTCTTTGTGTACGCGTTCCCTCCTCTGCCCCTTATTCGCAAGGTACTAATCAAAATAAGGGAGGAGAGACCAAAGGCCATCCTCATTGCTCCAGTTTGGCCCAGACAGCATTGGTACCCCTTACTGTGCAGCTTGACCTTACAGCCACCCAAGCAGCTTCCCCTGATCTCAGACCTCTTGACCCAGGTGAGGGGGAAGGTACTGCACCCAGACTTGTACACTCTTAATCTTTCAGCATGGTTTATAACTTAAAAGCTAATGAGGAGTCCCTGTTAAGCAAACAGGTCCTTGACATTCTCACAGAGGCCAGAAGTCCCAGCACCAGAAAATGTTATGCAGGGAAATGTAAAAGATTCTGCTCCTGGAGCCAGTCCAGAGGGGCCAGTACCTCTCAGACTTCCATTCCTCTTATCTTGGATTACCTAGCTGAGTTGCTCAAAAGTGACCTCTTCTTCTCTTCTATTAAAATCCATACCTCAGCCATTTCAGCCCATTACGATTCAGACCTACCCCTCTTCTCTCATCCTTTGATTAAACAATTCATCAGAGGGGCTTCTAATATCAGACCTCCCAGAAGACCTCCCACCCCAGCCTGGAACCTGAATAATGTTTTAGAAAAACTAACCTTACCCCCTTTCAAACCTACTGCTTCAACAGAATTGAAATACCTCTCCTGGAAGACTGTCTTCCTACTAGTTATCACCTCAGCCAGAAGGGTTTCAGAACTTCAGGCACTCATGGCTGTTGAGCCCTTCATCATTTTCCACGCAGATGTGCACAGACAACTCAGATGCTATCTGGACCGTACTAAACCCTTCAGAAAAACAGACCAGCTGCTTGTCAGCTTTGCCCCAGGGGCTGAGGGGAAGCCTATTTCTAAGCAAACCATTTCCAAATGGATATCACACTGTATCCATTTCTGCTACAGACTACATGGGAATCCCCTCTCCCAAGTCTGTTCATATCCATTCCACTAGGGCAGCCTCCACTTCCACAGCCTTCATCAGAGGAGTCCCCACCAGGGACATCTTGGAAGCTGCCAACTGGACCTCTGTCCATACAATAACAAAGCATTATCACCTACCTCTTTTTTCTAAGTCTAGGGCAGGGTTTGCCTCTGCAGTTCTGCAGGGCTTTCTGAGCCATGCCTAGGGCTCTAACCTATCCTTCCACCCCTCTCCTCAGCTTTGGGAATCCTCCCACAGGTGATGACTGCAACAGTGAAACATGAAGAACATAGTACAGTTGTGTAAACTTACCATAAATGTAGATGTTTGAGTGTATTCACTGTTGCAGTCCTAGTTTCCCACCCTCTATCCCCCTTTTATCCTCTTCCCCTAGGGGGACATAAGCTTCCCATGGTAGCTTTTAGCCACCGGGATGACTTTACCTTATTTTTTTGTGCTTCTGACAGGTTAGGGGAAGAAAAACATGTTATGACATTGGCTGTCTTGCTGTATAGCATTGACGACCTGACATCAGACTACAGGCGACTGCAGCCGATACAGAAAAACATTGACTCTGGTATTCTGGCCGGCCGAGGGCTATAACAGCAGGGATAACCCACAGGTAATGCCTGTAACAGTGAATAAACTCTAACATCTACATTTCTGGCAAGTGTACACAACTGTACTTTGTGTGGTGTGTGAAATACTAATTATGTATTCATTGCTTGGTGGTAGTGCTCCTGAGCAGTTGTCACTGCTGTTGCGGAAATGTGGTCTCTTCACAAACTGAAAGAGAAAGATCCACACAGTAGAACCAGGAATAATAAGCACTTAAGAGAAGTCATTACAAAAAAGAAAAAAAAAATTGCTGTGCATTTCTGGTGTTTCTCTCACACACACTGTCTGCATCTCTGCTTTCCAATCCTGCAGCAAGTTAGGCATAGGCAGCTGAGGCCATCATAATTATGGAATGCCGACAACTGTAGTTATCTTCTGGCCAGGGTTATATAAAGCATTCACCTTTCCTGAGGGTCTATTAGAATGATTTGGTAGCTGGTGCCTGTGGTGGAGATGGAGAAAAATCTTCATCTCCTTCTCTTAGGAGCTGTCTGTCTTGAGGCAGTAGGAGACATCTCTACCTTGTAAAATTCTCAAAACAAAATGGTAAAGCAAAATGGGAGGCACTTGTGTACTTATATACATTCAAGATTCCCATTCCTTGCAGTCATGCACTGCTTAGTTGCACAGCATACGTTGTGGGTATAGCTCTCTTGTATTAGCTTTGGATATTCGTGAATGGGATATGGTTATTATGCATTTGTTGAACAAAAAGGCTTTGCTTGAAAGTGGAGTAATGCAGTTCATAGACATTCATGGTACTGTGCCTTATTAAGATACAGACCGTATGTAAACTTATGAAGTTTGGTCTGTCATCACCATTTTCCTTGCTTTCATTTGACAAAACACAGAATAGTGTACAGTGGTTATTTCTTTCACTAGATATCTGGAGTTTGCTGGTAATGGGCATGATAACAAAATGTTCTCTTACATTTGCCTGAATGTGTATTGAGTACAGCTGCAAGTAATATGTGTGAGGGGACCACTTTATGGTGCCACATCAGAAATCTGTTTGCAAGCTAACCTTTGTTAAAAAGTTTTATGTTTTACTATCACATATCTTACCAGGATACTGTTAATTTCTGCTTCTGTGAAATGACTGTATTTTCATTACTTGCAACCATGTCCTTAGAATATGTAGTCATATATTTTCTGTATTTAAATAGGAGTTATCATGTCAACAGGACAAGGCAGACAGAGGGTGGAGAATTTTAGCAGTGCTGAAAATGATGTTCTTCTGCAGATACTTAGGCAGCATGGTCAGTGACTAATGGGTAGAGGGGGATTTTTGACAAGTCATGAAGGATCGAGTGTGACAGTTCATACTGCAGGTCATCATTGTGGGGATGGGCACAAGTGTGATTTAGTTCACATTCACCATTGCATAACCAGTATAATCATCTTTGCTAAACAGAATGCACAGAAAATTTCAATAGAGAGATCCACCACAGGGGTGTCCCTCCAGGGTCCACAGGTTTGGCACATATGAAGAAGTTTCTCACTTCACTGGAAGGTGGAGCTGCCACAGCATTTATATCATGTTGGTGTGAATGTAGGTGCCAAGCTGCCCCATTCCACCCATGCTTCATTGGATGACAGAGCAGATATTAGCATATAGCAAGGGTTTGCATATGCAGTTATTACATGTACTGGGTGTATCCTTACAAATAAGCAAAATGCACATTTATTTTCACAAGCACACAAGGAGTGTAACAGGGTGCCACAGCCAGAGAATAACATGATCATTTATACCCTTGAGCTCCACATCAAAAAGGTATCCTTGTAACAAATGTTAATGTGTTTATTGTGGTATTTTGTATGTTATGCACTGATGGGTGGACATGGTGGTAAACAACAAGTAGAAGTGGTGATGTCAGCATCTCTGCTGTATCCAGTAATGCTACCGTTGTACCTAGATTTGTGTCCCTGTCAGAGGACACTTTGACAGTCGTGTATGTCAGTCCTGCATAGGAAGCTGACTTCTGCAGAGGGTGTATGTTCATAGTAACATACTGAGCACCTGTGGCTATACTGATTTGAGTGCACACTATCCCCTTTGAAGAAGAAACCAGTTGTGGCTGAGAGCATCACAAGTGGTCCCTTTGTGTCTGAAACAGCAGCTACAGTGCTGTACACTGCTTGCTCTTTGTAAATATCCACTATAGCTCAGCAACACAGGGGTACCCAAGCCATCAGAACTCACACCTGCCACATGACATATGCATGGCAATTGGGGTAAATGAACTGATGTGCAGGATACAAGCTGGCAAGTATGTTGTGTAGCATTCATGAGGATGCTGCCTAGGACCATTGTAGCTTCTTGAGGACCTCAAGCTGAGACATCATCAAATGACTGGACTCCTAAGGTCTGTGGTGGTACACACATCCTCATTGAGAACCCCTATGCATGGGATTGCTAGTGGCATCATGTTTAATCAGACCGGCAATGCTGTACGTTGCCAAGGCAGACTGTGGGTATGTGGTGAGTGGAAGTAACAGCCTTTACAGTGTCATTCTCAGCAGCTGCATCTGAAGCTGTCAGAAGGCCGGCTGTCCCCCACTATGGATGCTGATAACTGCCTAGCTTCAGGAGTGGAACACCTTAGCAGCAAGCTTCAACTAGGTCCATGTTATGAAGTAAAGCACCAGCTCTGCTACGGGAGGTCTCAAGCGTCAAGCCCTGCTCCCCATCACCAGCAAAGTATTCCCATGTCAAAGTTGCACAATGGCATCTCATCATTGTCACAGGAGGTAATCACCCATGAAACTATGTATTCTCCCAACTAATGTAGTCCCCCACATGCAGGTCCTGTAATGTGCTTCTCACATCCAGTTTGTGCTGACAGTCTTGTTTTATTGTGTCATCTATTCCCTCTGCAAATTATGGCAATTTTGCCTCATAGCACCATTCTTCCTCTGTTGTAATAAAGTGGCATCTGATGTATAATGGGAACGGATCATGTATTGGCCATCGTAGCTTGATAGGAATGCTCCATGCATCATGTTTAGTCTGTATAACAAATTAATGCTGTGAATGTCATGGCCTGTAGATGCCAACCAGTTGCTACTGCTTTGCCACTGCTCTCATGTATTGCACCAATTGCTGCCTTTGGGATCCTTCAACTGATAGTGTATCTTGTCCCTCTTAGTGACAGTCGTCCTTGTCTTTTCCTGATGCTTCTGGGGTTTTTGGTACATGGTGTAACGCAGCCTCCTAGTGAGATGTCGATTCTGCCATACATCACCATGATATGACGTACTTCACATACTACAAACATCTTACAGGCTATCTCCGGGAACTGTTGTAGAAATGCACCAGGCATATCCTGACTGGCTACAACTATGCCCTCATCAGCCCAAACATGCTCAGTAATGTTACATTTATGCCATGGATCCGAAAAACCAAGAACCACGAAAAAAGAACAAGAACTAATAAAATCCAAAGTCCAAGCAAGAATCAGCAGAAATCTGAGGTGGAATAAATGTTTTAAAACAAATTACATTGAAAAATACACAAGACAGAATAGTAAAATCCAAGCCACAACACACAATCCAAGTTAAGCGAGCTTTCACTCTGCCAATGCAAAGCTTCATCAGAACTGAAACAACACCTGTTTTGAGACCTTTAAATACTTGTTTAGTAATTAAATACTTTGCTTTCTTAAAAAGATATGTACATAGTTATTAAAATTCTCGTGCGGACATGTAATATAAAACTGTATCAAAAATACACTTATACATAAATGTTACATGAATCACCTTACAAATTCTTCCTACTTACAAAATACTAACAAATATAAATCTATATTAAACAATAAACAACTTACATCCACACGTGTTAAACTATCAAAAAGAAATTATGTGTTGTTTAAAAAACAATAATAAAAGATTACCCTTAATAAGTTTAATCTTAATAAAAGTTAAAGGTGTACTTGGCATGACTCAATAGTTGCATAATTTGAAAATACAAATCAATGGGTTCAGGAAAAATTATTGTACAACTGACCGTACTCAAAATAATATCTAAACCATTTTAATTAACAGTATTTTGCTGTAAAAAATATATACAAATAAAAATAAAAAACTACCTAAATATTCCACAACCCCATTTCAAGTAGTGTCACAATTTGGCTCGCCTTAATTTCAAAACACTAGTAATACTAATGTAATCATTTAAGCCCGGTGGCCTCCCAGCGTCACTTTTTTAACTGCCAGAACAGTTCTCTAAACTCGACCCTGGACTCCCAATTACCACCTCTGGGGTCCATAGCCACTTGTTCTAACACGGCAAATTTTATGTTCATACTGTGACAAACTAAGGAGTGTTTATAAAAGGCATTAGACTCTTTTTCTTTATTAATTTCATAAAAATGTTCGTAAATCCTTTTCCTGAGGGTTCGTGTAGTTTTACCAATATAAAAACTATTTCAACTAACACACACATACCAATATAAACTATTCCCTTCGTACCACAGTTATAATAATTAGAAGCCAAAAATCTAATACCCCTAGAAGGAATATATATTTCCTTCTGCTGTAGAATATAGTCACATTGATGGCAATCACCACATTTAAACGTACCCCTTTTAGTTCTGTTTGCCACGACCTGACGGAGACCCTTCCTCTCAAATATATCCTTTAAGTTCATACCTCTCCTTCTAATAAGGAAGGCTGTGTACGAACGTATCTCCCTACTTCTTCTTTGACCTTCAGTAGTGGCCAATATTTTTTGATAGTTTCTTCTACTTAGTTGGATGTAGCCGAAAACGTGTGAATAAATGCATGATTATAGGAAATTTCTTCTTTATTTTCTAAAACCACCTCAGGCTGACCCAAACCTAATAGTGGAAAAAACTTTCCTTCCCTGTTGTCCATCACCTCCTTAACTAAACACCATAATAGGGACTCCGGATAACTTCTTTCTAAGAACAGGGAACAAATATAATCAACTTCCTGGAGAAATACAGAATTATCACTCGTCATTCTAGACGCCCTAATCAATTGACCTTTCACAATCCCTTTTTTCTGATAATATGGATGTGCACTATCAAAGTGCAAATACATGTTAGAAAAGGTAGATTTCATGTATACCTTGGACTGAAAACATTGGTTCAAATAATCCTTATAAATGGTGACATCTAAATAATTATTACTAGATTCATCAATTGTGTGGGTAAATGTCAAAAACTCAGTACAATTGTTCAGGTAAGTCATAAATTCCACAAATACGTCTTTAGTGCCCGTCCATAGTATACAAATATCATCTAGATATCGGGTGTAAACAGTGATATATTTGTGCCAACAAGTGTTGAACACAAATTTTTGCTCCCAGAAATAGAGCACACACTTAGCATATAAGGGGGCACATGGTGCCCCCATAGCAACTCCTTTCCTTTGTTGATATAAGTCACCATTGAAATAAACAAAATTGTTTTTAAGAATTGTGTCAGTGAAATCCAAAATCAAGTTTGTCGTGTTACCACCTAAACCAGCTTCGGAACTGAAAAATTTCACGAAACCATTCCAAACCAATATTGTGTGGAATACTTGGAAATAACTTCACCACATCAATAGTGGCAAACAGAATGTTAACTTCAAATTTGTCCTCAATAATTATTCTCAAGAATTCCCAAGAATCCTTGGTGATGTGTGGTACAGAATTAATACATTTCTTTAGTTGAGAATCCACAAAAATAGCCAAAGGCTCAGTAATACTCCCTGCCCCCCGCAACTATGGGTCTAAATTTGAGTGTGTCAGTTCCTTTATGAACTTTGGGAATTCCGAATATAGCCGGAATTCTCTGATTATCCACTTGCAAAAAATTAAATAGTTTTTCATTAATACTTCCTTGAAGCAAATGGTCAGTCAAATAATATTTTATCTTGGAGTAAGCAATATTTACTTCATTCCGTGATACCACCGTATAACAATCAGCGTCCTGTAAAATATTATGAATATAAGTGTCATACTCATCATTGTACATTAAAACTACCCCTCCCCCTTTGTCAGGTTTCATAATTCTAATTTTGTCATTTTTCAAAGTTTTAATAATTTCTCTTCTTCTTCAGACAAATTATTTTTAGGAGGGTAGTTGTAATAATTCATGTGTCTCACTTCCTGCTCAACCATTTCCTCAAAAAGTTTTAAAAAGGAATTGGTAGGTGGGTTAAATACACTTCTCCTAGATAAATCATTGTTGTTCAACTGTGCACCTTTAAAATAAATTTGTAAATTTAATTGCCTAATGAATAATTTGATGTCAGTTAAGGTATTAACCATAGACCCAACCTTGGTAGGCACAAATGAAAACCTTTAGTAAAAAAATTAAAGTAACTGTCGTCAATAACTAATTCTGTGAAGTTGTAAATTATAAAATTGTCATTTTTACATATTCTCAAATCAATATTATTCATTTCCAATTCTTGATACACATTACCTGTATTCTCTAGAAATGGTGAAATAAAATCATAACTGTTTAATAATTCCGTGTTTTCCCTGGATATCTGCTCCCCCTCCCCCCTGAATTTCTGTGTGTTCTGATAAGAATAATTCCTTTGCTTCTCGGCTATTCTCTCACTTATCCTCACTGTGTCTTCTCCTAAAGGGAGATCATATTGCTCAGTATTAGTTTCAGAATGACCTACCGCACCAGAGTTATCAACCACACCATTTTTTGACTCTCTAAAGTTATTAAATACAGGGTAAGCTCTGCCGTTTTTGTAATTATTTAAGTCACGGTCCAGTTTTTTCTCCTTCCTAAAAATTACTTTGTCACAATAATTGTCTATCTCAACAAACAAATTATCATATTTTCTTGCATCAAAGTTTCCTTTGTTAAACTCCAAAATTTTTTTATGTAAACCGTTTGTTTCAGCTAATAATACTTTTTCTGGGATTGATAATCCCTGACCATTAATTTCAGCATTTCAATTCCAGTAGTGTTAAATAGGTCAGTAAGTTGTTTATATAATACAGAATTGTGCTTAACATTATTAGGGTATTTAAACAGTCTTAACCCCTTTGGTACTCTTTCAGTTAAAATACATTCATTCAAATAATCAATTTCAAGTTGGTTGGTTTTCAGAACATACAATTTGTCTTTAAATTTATTAAAGGTCTCGTCAAAAGTCTCGAAGTCTTTGTCAAAGCTCAACTCATTAAAACTAAAACGTCTGTTTGACCATGTGTCAGAGTTGAAATTAACAGTACCTGTGTTCGTTTTACCCCCTTGTAAGGGTACTGCCCTGCTATTTCCATCTCTTTTTTTGTTTAGTTCGTTATCACTAACAAAACCACCACGTTTTTTCTCCATCTCGTTGAACACTGCTTTTTGAGCCTGCTTGCCCTTGCCAACTCTCCTGCTGCTCGCGGTAATGTATTTGATTACCAGGTATCTCTAACTGACCTGGTAAAGTGGTTATAGTAGTTTCCAAAATTTGTGTTAAAAGCACCATAACCTGCAGAAACTCCTTTCTAGTAACAGGCGTGCTCTCGTCTCCTAATGACTCCTTTAAAACTTCCAGTGTCTCCACAAACACGCCTGATTCTGGCCGTTCTGCCATGGATCCGAAAAACCAAGAACCACGAAAAAAGAACAAGAACTAATAAAATCCAAAGTCCAGGCAAGAATCAGCAGAAATCCGAGGTGGAATAAATGTTTTAATCCAAAATTACGCTGAAAAATACACAAGACAGAATAGTAAAATCCAAGCCACAACACACAATCCAAGTTAAGCGCGCTTTCACTCTGCCAATGCAAAGCTTCATCAGAACTGAAACAGTACCTGTTTTGAGACCTTTAAATACTTTAAAATAATATTTAAAGGTCTCAAAACAGGATTTCTGCTGATTCTTGCCTGGACTTTGGATTTTATTAGTTCTTGTTCTTTTTTCGTGGTTCTTGGTTTTTCGGATCCATGGCAGAATGGGCAGAATCGGACGTGCTTGTGGAGACACCGGAAGTTTTAAAGGAGTCATTAGGAGATGAGAGCACGCCTGTTACTAGAAAGGAGTTTCAGCAGGTTATGGTGCTTTTAACACAAATTTTGGAAACTACTAAAACCACTTTACCAGGTCAGTTAGAGATACCTGGTAATCAAATACATTACCGCGAGCAGCAGGAGAGTCGGCAAGGGCAAACAGGCCCAAAAAGCAGTGTTCCACGAGATGGAGAAAAATGTGGTGGTTTTGTTAGTGATAACGAACTAAACACGAAAAGAGATGGAAATAGCAGGGCAGTACCCTTACAAGGGGGTAAAACGAACACAGGTACTGTTAATTTCAACTTTGACACATGGTCAAACAGATGTTTTAATTTTAATGAGTTGAGCTTTGACAAAGACTTTGAGACTTTTGACGAGACCTTTAATAAATTTAAAGACAAATTGTATGTTCTGAAAACCAACCAACTTGAAATTGATTATTTGAATGAATGTATTTTAACTGAAAGAGTACCAAAGGGGTTAAGACTGTTTAAATACCCTAATAATGTTAAGCACAATTCTGTATTATATAAACAACTTACTGACCTATTTAACACTACTGGAACTGAAATGTTGAAATTAATGGTCAGGGATTATCAATCCCAGAATGAAGTATTATTAGCTGAAACAAACGGTTTACATAAAAAATTTTGGAATTTAACAAAGGAAACTTTGATGCAAGAAAATATGATAATTTGTTTGTTGAGATAGACAATTATTGTGACAAAGTAATTTTTAGGAAGGTGAAAAAACTGGACCGTGACTTAAATGATTACAAAAACGGCAGAGCTTACCCTGTATTTAATAACTTTAGAGAGTCAAAAAATGGTGTGGTTGATGACTCTGGTGCAGTAGGTCATTCTGAAACTAATACTGAGCAATATGACCTCCCTTTAGGAGAAGACACAGTGAGGAGAAGTGAGAGAATAGCCGAGAAGCAAAGGAATTATTCTTATCAGAACACACAGAAATTCAGGGGGGAGGGGGAGCAGATATCCAGGGAAAACACGGAATTATTAAACAGTTATGATTTTATTTCACCATTTCTAGAGAATACAGGTAATGTGTATCAAGAATTGGAAATGAATAATATTGATTTGAGAATATGTAAAAATGACAATTTTACAATTTACAATTTCACGGAATTAGTTATTGACGACAGTTACTTTAAATGTTTTACTAAAGGTTTTCACTTTGTGCCTACCAAGGTTGGGTCTATGGTTAATACCTTAATTGACATCAAATTATTCATTAGGCAATTAAATTTACAAATTTATTTTAAGGGTGCACAGTTGAACAACAATGATTTATCTAGGAGAAGTGTATTTAACCCACCTACCAATTCCTATTTAAAACTTTTTGAGGAAATGGTTGAGCAGGAAGTGAGACGCATGAATTATTATAACTACCCTCCTAAAAATAATTTGTCTGAAGAAGAAGAGAAATTATTGACAACTTTGAAAAATGACAAAATTAGAATTATGAAACCTGACGAGGGGGGAGGGGTAGTTTTAATGTACAATGATGAGTATGACACTTATATTCATAATATTTTACAGGACTCTGATTCTTATACGGTGGTATCACGGAATGAAGTAAATATTGCTTACTCCAAGATAAAATATTATTTGACTGACCATTTGCTTCAAGGAAGTATTAATGAAAAACTTTAATTTTTTGCAAGTGGATAATCCGAGAATTCCAGCTATATTCGGAATTCCCAAAGTTCATAAAGGAATTGACACACTCAAATTTAGACCCATAGTTGCGGGGGCAGCGAGTATTACTGAGCCTTTGGCTATTTTTGTGGATTCTCAGCTAAAGGAATTTATTAATTCTGTACCACAAATCACCAAGGATTCTTGGGAATTCTTGAGAAGAATTACTAAGGATAAATTTGAAGTTAGCATTTTGTTTGCCACTATTGATGTGGTGGAGTTATTTCCAAGTATTCCACACAATATTGATTTGGTATGGTTTTGTGAAATTTTAAGTTCCGAAGCTGGTTTAGGTGGTAACACGACAAACTTGATTTTGGATTTCACTGACACAATTCTTAAAAACAATTTTGTTTATTTCAATGGTGACTTATATCAACAAAGGAAATGAGTTGCTATGTGCCCCCTTATATGCTAATTGTGTGCTCTATTTCTGGGAGCAAAAATGTGTGTTCAACACTTGTTGGCACAAATATATCACCTTTTACACCCGATATCTAGATAATATTTGTATACTATGGACGGGCACTAAAGACTTATTTGTGGAATTTATGACTTACCTGAACAATTGTACTGAGTTTTTGACATTTACCCACACAATTGATGAATCTAGTATTAATTATTTAGATGTCACCATTTTTATTTGAACCAATGTTTTCAGTCCAAGGTATACAGGAAATGTACATTTTCTAACATGTATTTGCACTTTGATAGTGCACATCCATATTATCAGAAAAAAGGGATTGTGAAAGGTCAATTGATTAGGGCGTCTAGAATGACGAGTGATAATTCTGTATTTCTCCAGGAAGTTGATTATATTTGTTCCCTGTTCTTAGAAAGAAGTTATCCGGAGTCCCTATTATGATGTTTAGTTAAGGAGGTGATGGACAACAAGGAAGGAAAGTTTTTTTCCACTATTAGATTTGGGTCAGCCTGAGGTGGTTTTAGAAAATAAAGAAGAAGTTTCCTATAATCATGCATTTATTCACACTTTTTCGGCTACATCCAACCAAGTAGAAACTATCAAAAATATTGGCCACTATTGAAGGTCAATGAAGAAGTAAGGAGATACGTTCCTATACAACCTTCCTTATTAGAAGGAGAGGTATGAACTTAAAGGATATATTTGAGAGGAAGGGTCTCCGTCAGGTCGTGGCAAACAGAACTAAAAGGGGTACGTTTAAATGTGGTGATTGCCATCAATTTAAATATATTCTACAGCAGAAGGAAATATATATTCCTTCTAGGGGTATTAGATTTTTGGCTTCTAATTATTATAACTGTGGTACGAAGGGAATCGTTTATATTGGTATGTGTGTTAGTTGTAATAGTTTTTATATTGGTAAAACTACATGAACCCTCAGGAAAAGGATTTATGAACATTTTTATGAAATTAATAAAGAAAAAGAGTCTAATGCCTTTTATAAACACTCCTTAGTTTGTCACAGTATGAACATAAAATTTGCCGTGTTAGAACAAGTGGCTATGGACCCCAGAGGTGGTAATTGGGAGTCCAGGGTCGAGTTTAGATAATTGTTCTGACAGTTAAAAACTGACGCTGGGAGGCCACCGGGCTTAAATGATTACATTAGTATTACTAGTGTTTTGAAATTAAGGCGAGCCAAGTTGTGACACTACTTGAAATGGGGTTGTGGAATATTTAGGTAGTTTTTTATTTTTATTTGTATATATTTTTTTACAGCAAAATACTGTTAATTAAAGTGGTTTAGATATTATTTTGAGTACGGTCAGTTGTACATTGATTTTTCCTAAACCCATTGATTTGTATTTTCAAATTGTGCAACTATTGAGTCATGCCAAGTACACCTTTGACTTTTATTAAGATTAAACTTATTAAGGGTAATCTTTTATTATTGTTTTTTAAACAACACATAATTTCTTTTTGATAGTTTAATACTTGTGGATGTGAGTTGTTGTTTATTGTTTAATATAGATTTATATTTGTTAGTATTTTGTAAATAGGAAGAATTTGTAAGGTGATTCATGTAACATTCATGTATAAGTGTATTTTTGATATAGTTTTATATTACATGTCCGCACGAGAATTTTAATAACTATGTACATATCTTTTTAAGAAAGCAAAGTATTTAATTACTAAACAAGTATTTAAAGGTCTCAAAACAGGTGTTGTTTCAGTTGTGATGAAGCTTTGCATTGGCAGAGTGAAAGCGCGCTTAACTTGGATTGTGTGTTGTGGCTTGGATTTTACTATTCTGTCTTGAGTATTTTTCAACATAATTTTAGATTAAAACATTTATTCCACCTCGGATTTCTGCTGATTCTTGCCTGGACTTTGGATTTTAATGTTACATTTATCTACATGGGCAATGTTGTGAGGGATTTATGCAACAGTTTTAGGGTGTGCACTTGGTTCATGAGCGATGGTTCAAAGGGGGGGTAGTCAGCATCACATGCAAAACACAACACAACAAATGTTTTTTCAGAGATGACATTGGCTACATGTCTTGTGGGAAATCACTGTAATTAAAATAGACATACAAGTCAAACATATGGCATATGTATAGAAATTGGTTTACTATCACATATTTGATTGTCATTTAGACTATCGAATATGTGCGAAAATCATTTTCTTGAACTGAGAGTTCGATCACCACAATGTCAAAGCTGACATGAGCGAACAGCCGCTATTGTCAGCTTCAACATTGCGGTGCAGATCGCACTATAGTGGGGATTGGGAAATGTACCCTTACCCTCACTGTAGTGCAATCCCAGAGTTTGCATATATAAGTGGGGGGTGCAGGTGAGCTTGCCCCCCTGCAAATGTTATTGTTAGTTGTGGGCGGATGTGAGCATTTCAGCAAAGTCGATATTCGACATTGCTGTGCTCCGATATTTCGGTTGCTCAGTGTTTTGATTTCTTACAATATTTGTCGGAAATCGTTGTATTGTCTAAATGACGTCTGGAAATATGATAGTAAACTGTATAAATTATGTAAATTATGAGGGTACCCCCCCCAACACATTGAAAATAATCCCCTTTCTATCACAGACTTCCTGCCAGTTCAGGAAATGGTAGCCTTTTCTGTTGATGTACGTCTGAGACTGTGAAACATGTGGAGATTCCATTGCCACATAATTGCAGTCTATAACACTTAGTATCTCATGGAGGTTTGAAGTATTGTAGACGATATGAATAGTGCTACTTCTCTCCTCTGCTGTCGTGGGGGAACCATATATGTTCTTCTAAATTCAATTCAACAACATATTGGAGATGTTACTGAGTATTCATGAGGCAGATGCTTGTGAAATGCTAAAAGTGTCTTCAGTAGGTCACTGAAAGGTCCTTAAAACCACCTTTATGAAATTCACATATTTTGAATAATGACATTGGGACATACATTAATAGAAAAGAGTAAACATAAATATTTTTTCATTTTCATGCATTATGTGTAAATCATACATTTTTTTAACAATTATCATTCACTCTTGACACTACATTAATTCACCTTCTCATAAATTTCTATCCTTCTGAACTTTGTTCTATAGGTATAGTTCACACAAATTCCATTTATTTATATGTAGCTTGCTCTTTCCCCTTTTCTAAATTTCCCACATCCAACTCTTCTGTCTCCTTTACAATAGTCAGTACTTTAATTGTGGTTGGTTTAGGTTTTGATTTTTCATTTTCTAAAATTGCTTCTTTTGGCAGCCAGTACCATTAAATTTAGTAAGGCCTTACAATGTCTAGCAAATTCAGTTTCCATATCATAGCTTAAAAGAATAATTTCCTTATTTACAGTCATTTTCTCCACCATTTGTGACAAAGTAATTTTAAAATCTGCCGACTCATTACATTCTCAAAAAATAAAAAACAGGTTCAAAGTTACCTTTGTCTTTCCCATCACACCTCCAGCATTTACTGTCTACCTAAGGAAAATTATCTGATCCTGCTTTGGGTATAACATGGCTATGCAAAAAAAAAAAAAAAACACTTCAATTTAAAAATCCTTAACATTGTAAACATTGTTGCATACTTGGGAGCCATACAGATGTCCTCACACAGATCCTTTGTATGTTGCCTGTTCATTCTCTCTTCCCAGTTTTTTTCTAACGTCTTCTACTTGATTCTTATAGTTATCATGCGTTATTTTATATGCCTTACTAATTACTCATTTTTTAATAGCAACTTCTGATCTAGAGTTAGCAAAAAACTTATCCACTTAACTCTTGCCCTGTTTCCCTCTCAAATAAATTTCTTCAACTCTTTACTCATTATGCTCCACAACTTTGCCTCTGATTGATAAAAATATACCTGACCTCTGCATGTTACTCTCCATATCCTTAGCAAAGAACTTCCAACTTCTCAATTGTTGTATAATGTTTTGTTCAGTTATGTCTTGCATATCCTTAGCTGGCACAACAGAATCTCTTTTAATCCACACACCTAAATATTTCATCATACCACATCCACGTAAATATGGTTGTTGAACCAATTCATATGTGGGTATATATTTATCATTATAGCCTTTGTTTTATCTTCATTTACTTTATATCCTGAAAAGACTTGAAAATGTAACAAAATGGTTTGCAAAATTTGAAATGTCCTTGTCTTAATTATCAACTACAAAATAATATCTGTGAATAAAGCTAACTTTTTTGATTGCTGTATCTGTTGTGTTTTTGAATTTGTGAGTCCCTTATTTTTATTTATAAAGAATATTGCTAAATGGAAGGAGAGCAGCCCTGCTTGGTTCCTCTATTAAATTACAGCTTGTCAGAGAGGAACTTTCCCACCTTAATTTCTGACCCTGACCCTTCACGTATCTTTCTAATTATCCCTATTATTCTGTCAAAAAACACAAGTGGCTACCATTGCCCTACTCATAAAGAGCTTGTACATACATTGATATCCATAGGGATAGGAAGACCAGAAATTCCCATAGATTTAGTATGTGTGGAAATATGAAGATAAAGCTCCTGATGATATCCTATTTCACTCTGTCCATTCCACTTCAGTCTTTGGTCAGCATATATAGTATGTCAGTCTCTGTTTGAATCATTTCAGAGGACTAAGCCTTTGAGGAAGCACAGCTTAGTCAGCACTTGCAAGTGGGTAATGGAAATCAATGTTGCTAAAGACAAACTGCTGCAGTTGTGAACATGACTGCTATAAACTGCAAAGTTACATTCATGGTATGCTATCCCTCTGAGTATAGTCTTGCAATGAGGTGTGTAAGCACCTTCAGTGATGCTTTTAAATCATGACATTTTTCCTTCATTTATATCATGTTATTTACTCATTTTAATGTGCTGTGTCATTTCCAGTTTGCACACTCGTTTGCATGTGTTGCATAATGCTCTGTGCAAGCTGTTGCTTGAGAGTGTATCTGTTGTCTGTGAGCTGACAACCCCTGCTGAGAGCCACACAAAAGACCCTTGCATATGAAGCATACTGTTTCTAAATTTCACACACAATCTTAAATTTATTTATTTATTTTACATTTGATTACCGGGAAAGTGTGACTGGACACATGTCCTTCTTCAGTGGAGGCCCAGGGAGAAAAGCTCCACATAGTACATCCAGTTTAACAACATTTGATTAGAATTGGCAACACAGCGAGATACAAATACTAGATAACAAATTTAAACAATCAGAACCCTATATGGTAACTAAGTAATCAGTTATAATACAAGAACATAGGGTAGCGAAACATAGGACTTCCTTTTGGTAGTAATGTTTATTTTTTTTCTGTGGTTCAGGACTTTCATTACTCCTTTTTACTGTGATTCAGATGGCAATTTCTGTCCTTTGTATGGCTGTTGATGTAGTATTAAAACTAAGTTAGAAGACAAGGGTATGATTTCTTAACTGTGTTTCAAATCTTGAATGAGTTAGTTGCAAGATTATATCTTCACTTATGTATAAATATACAAATTCGAACATAAAGAGGTCCATTAACCTGTGAAAAGTTGTCCATTCATTCATTTTATTTGCTAAAAACAAGGTATCATTGGGCGTATGGTCCTTTTGCAGCGGAGCCCTATTGGTTGTCAGACAAAACAACATGTTTCCAAATACACAGTTTACAGATACATGATTAGTTTGCCTGAATGATGACATATTTTCTGGCACAATTGTTGCACAGAATAACATAAAAAAAAATTCATTGATTATTGAGGGTTTATGAGTAAGAGTCACATATATCATTTCAGTAGAATTCAGTAGAAATTATAGAAGACAAAATTAATTTACTTACATTCATAGAGAAATACGAAAGAAGTGTTTTGCTTGTTTATAACACAAAAAGGGTTTTATGTTTCCTGCATTGATTATGGCCGGAGAATCACATTTTAAAAGCCATGGCTCTCAGTAGTGTAACTGAACATCCCATGACAGACCCTAGCTCATCAGCTATGTGTATTCATAACAGAACCTCTGGTACACATCTTCGTATAGTCTAAAAGAGGAGACTTTCATCTTACTCTTCAACACTCATTTATTTTCAGAGAACAAGCCATCTTGTATCACCCCTTGTATATTTCAACATTTATTTTCTTGATGTGACCACCTTTGTTCCACTCCCATGTGAGTGCTGTCTCTCCCCAACACATAACGTTTTTACTGTGGTCAGTTAATCCAGTGTTGAATAAATTATTTTGTTTTGCTACAAAGCCAGTCATTCCCTTGACTCCCGCACTGTCTGACCTCGGAGTAGGTATGTTTAACTGGTGGGGTTGGAGGAGCAGGGGGTGCCTCCCCTTCCAAAAGTCCCAGTCTAATGAACTATGGATAAAGTGAAAATGTTAATATACTAGATCAGGGGTCCCTCTGCAGTGGCTCCCTGTAGCTTTGAAAAGTAGTGGCTACTACACACACACACAGACACACACACACACACACACACACACACACACACACACACACACACACACACACTTTAAAAATTGTTCTTATAGACTTGGTTCTTTTATATACAGTATAATAACTATATATAAAATGTCATATGCTGTGTTATCTTCATTTTACGGACCAAATATGTTTTGTGGCTCCAGATGAATTTTATTTAGTAGGAGACTGGCCAAAATGGCTCTTTTGATAGTGAAGGTTGCAGACCCCTGTACTAGATTATACTTTGTTTTTTTAGTGCATTTAGTGCAGTTGCTTTTTGTGCATTGGAACCTGCCATTATCATTTAGTTAAGTGAACATTGTTGCCATACTACGAATCTCTAAAAACCCACAAACATAAGTGATGTACCTTGTGAAGAAAGGTAAGGCATTTCTGGTTTAATCTGTTGTAAATAGTGTGGGAAGAAATAGCCAGGAAATTGTTATGGCTAGGCTTGTTATTGGCCCTAGGCCTGATAGCCTAGTACCAACCTATGAACATGTAATGGTACAGTTTAACCAGAGAATGAAACGTATGATACAAGTTTGGCAGTAAATAATATAGCGGCTGATTTAATGCATGAACTACTGACAAACTCTCCTTTTACCACCACATCTCTGTCTTGGCTGAGAAAATCCTCCTACCCTGAATAACTTTTCCATTGGTATTTTTTACAGTCCACAGAAGATGTAGTTCCACTTTATTTCTCCCATATTAGGGCTACCATTGAATATAAAGCCTATTTGGCATGTATGTCACTGAACACTTTTACCGACTCAAGATACCTCAATATTTCCTCATCAAAAAGAGCTCAGGTCTTGGTACTCTTAGCTGCTGTGATAGACCTAAGGCCCTCTCCCATGTGTAGGCTCATAAAGGGCAGTAAATGTTTAGCATTCCATGCTATGAACATCCCACACTGTTTGAACTCCTTCACTTAAGTAAAACGGATGGTGAAACAAATACTCGCTCTAGAGACTTAAACCTATACTGTCACATTAACAATGCCAGCTAGCATAGCTGGTATCTAACCCAAGGTATCCTCATTTCTGAAAGTGCAACATTTAAAACCAGTCAGAAGGGTGATTGCAAATTTTCACATGGGATATCTGAGGATAATGTACTTAATGTGTGACACTATTTATCTCCCCCTAATATTGGGTAATATGGCTGAACTTCTAGAATGGACTTCTTAGCTGTAAGGGTAGTAAGATCCTATGAGCTTGTTTTTATATTGTTGTTTAATCCATCATATGAATAACAGAAGTATAGCACTAAATGGCATGTCACATGTGAGTTGCAACTGGCTTAATGCATGTATACTAGTACTGGGCCTTGAGCAGAAAAATAATCAGTAACTAGTTTATATCGACATAAGTAAAGCTTGCTTTTCAGTTTCAGGCATTTACTTTTTATAATACTAAATAAATATGCTAAATACCATTACAGAAATAATACCTCTTAAATTTCACATCTTGTAAACAAGCCTATTAATCCGAGCATTTTGTGGCAAAGATGCTGTTTTCTTTGCCTTTTTTTCTTTGCATGTGTGACTAATGCCTATATATTTAAGTCACTCAATATGACTGCGTTGCATTAATGCTGGAGTTCATTTGTTTTCTTCTCCAGTCATTTAATCAGCAGTTTGAAATCTCCAGGCAGAGATAATTGAAATGTTTATTAATTGTTCTGCTATTCTGTTAAAAATGCACTTTATTTATTTATTTTGGTGCACCACAGTTTTGACGAATTGCTTTGTTCAGTTCTGGGCAGTGTTTCACTCACTGGAAAAATGAAGAGAAACCTTTAGTGCAGTTTAAATTACAAGGCATTAGGCCTGACCTTCTATTTATACTGTTGTCTGTAGTTGAAGTAATGATGTTAGAACAGCTGCTTTGCTCATGTTACAGTACCTGTTATCATTGCATTATTGTAATTCAAGCTGATTTGAGTTTTAATGGAAAATGAAGCTGTAAAATAGAGCAATTACGAAACTGTTAATTCAATTACTCTGTAATTAACATATGCATTTTTTATAATTGTGCAATGAATGCCAGAGTACAGAGACATAATTTACTGTAGCTTTTTGCCTTAGGTGCCCAAGCCATCTTCTCAAAATTTAGAAATGCAGACTATTTTCATTTCCTGCTCTACTGATGAGCAGATTCGGTGTCTAAATAAGTACTGCGATTCACTAATTGTAGAGTAAGGGATGGCTGTGGCGATTTGTTCTGTGTTATGCATGTGTAAACAGACTCATGAACCTTATACTAAAAATAAATGCAAATAATGCTGTAAAATTGATAGATGCATTGCAAAATGCCTTTCAAGATTCTGGAAGTAGCTTCCCTGTATTATCAAAAGTCAGTCATTGGTATTCTTCAGAAGTAATCGTCATACTTGAATTGGAAAATATCAATATGGGGTTATAGCAGTCAAGCTACTTGAATTCAGATTAGTTGCAAACTTGACAGTTGAGCCTACGATTGTATGCAATTTTGATGGTTGTTTCTTGTGCGCAGTGTTAAAGATTTTTTTTACTTCATGCCCTGCATTGGACACTGTTATAAGTCTTTAATAAGTTCTAATTCATTTCCTGAAACTGAAACTTAAAAATGACTGCAAAGAGGTAAATCCCTATGCACCCCCCATGTCCCTTTAATATTTTATCATAATTCCAAGGCCCATATAATTTGAGTTAAGTGAAGTGATGATGAGTAGTACACTAATACAGCAGTTATTATTACTACTGCACTTGGTTTACAAGTTTGTTTTTCAGCTGTAGTGCCCTCTTTGAAGATTCAGTATATCCTTCTTGTGTGCATATGGGTTTTTGCCAGATGCTGCATTTCCTTCCGCATTCTAGAGACAATGCTGTACGTAACTTGGCAGTCTTCTACATTGCCTGCAGGTGTGCTGTGTGTATGTGTGTTTGTGTGCACACATTTGTGTCCTGCAATAGAATGGTGTCCTATTCATGATTCGATTCTCTGCCTTGAGTGCATTGAATACTGGGGTAGGCTTTGTCTCCCAGTCACCCTGAATTGGAAAGACAAGTAAGCTGAGAATGAATGAGTGAATGAATGAATGAATGAATGAATGAATGAATGAATGAATGAATTAATTAATTAATTAATTAATTAATAAATAAACTGATGTCCTTCAAGGATGCATCTGCAGTCCTTACAAATGGGTTGTCCTGTCGTCAGGCAGCCCTTCAGTCGGCCGGATTCCAAAGTCTGGGTCTGGCCTCGGCTGGTGTCGCACTTCACCCGACGTCATAGCTGCAGTTCTTCGGGTATAAAGGCATCAGCCGACGCCATTTTCCTCAGTCTTTCTTGCCGCGTGGCGCCCGAAGCAGAAGCTGTTCGCAAGTGCCGGTCGGTCAGATCCAGGGATTACTACTACCGAATACTACTTTGAAGACTTCTAAAAAGCTAAGTACCCCATTGGGGACTCTTTCTTGCCTCAGCCGATGTCAGAAAAAGTGAATAACTGTTTAACTTGTGGGAAACAAATACCTCATAAAGATTTCCACTCTTACTGCTTACCTTGTTTAGGCCCAGACCACGACATAGCAGCTTGTCTAGCCTGTGCTTCTTTCAACCGACGGACGCTTAGACGTCGGTCGGAGTTTGCTGAACAGTTTTTGGGCTCAGATTTTGCGTACATAATGCCGTCGGATCCTCCGACTTCTCAAGTTGTTAAGAAACGCAAAGAAAAGGACCGACACTCGCGGTCCGCGGTTTCGGCCGAAACCACGGTTAAGCAAACTGCGAGTGTCTCGGTTTCGGCCGAAACCGAGCAAACAGTTCTATCTTCAGCCGAATCCATGACTACTACCGAGTCTCCTTCTACCCTGGTTGAATCGGCCTCTGAAGTTCTACCTGCTACTGTGGTTTCACAAGAATTATCGGACACCATCCCTTTGGATGTTTCTACCCCTGCAAGTGGTGCTGCTAGGCCGCCTGCAGCCATGTCTATAAAGGCCTTTGCCAGGGCTAAAGCAGCCAAAACTTCTAAGTCTGTGCCTGTTAAGCCCCCCTCTCACAGGCCCAGTTCCAGTTCCCAAATGCTTACTCTGGCAGAGGATCTCATCTCTTTAATAAGGGGATCCCAATCTCACCCAGACAGGGCCTCTCAGCCTCCAGAAAAGAGACCTACAGCAGAGCCCCCTGAGCCAGTGTCCTCAGATGATTCTTCTGATGATACAGACAATACAGACCATCCAGAGGCTCCTTTTTCTACTTATGAAGATTCCAATGCTGAGGAATCGATTCCTTCTGCCTCTCCACCAGAGGAATTTTCCTTTGGAGAAACTTTACATGCCATGAGAGAGCAATTCCAATGGCAGGGACAAGATTTCTCAGATTCAAGGAAAAGGCTTAGGACCTTTTTGCATTTACCACAACATAGGCCTTTAGCTATACCTCCAGTTCTTCCTGTTGTGGATGATGCATTTAATGATGCTTGCACTGCTCCTGATACTTTACCTCCAGCCCCTGCTAAGCCCGATAGGTTCTACAGGGTCCCGGACACTCATCACCATTTATACAAGGCTCCTTTTGCAGATCCGAGACTATCTCCCAGGGGCCTAAGGCAGTAGCCGACCTCAGTTAAAACCCTCTCCCTTCTGAAAGGGAATCCAGGTCCTTAGAGAGATGGGGTAAAAAAGTATACACCTCTGCTACTCTCTCAGCTAGGGCATTGAACTGTCAGTTTCATATGATCCAATACCAGGAGTTTATGCTTGATCAGTTAACTAAGAAACTGTCCTCTGATGATTCTTTAGATAAGAAATATGTTCTAGAAATGGTGCATAACATTCAGCAGGTTAGTAACCATTCCTTAAAATGTGGCTATGATGCACTGGAGGCTTCCTTTAGATCAGCCATGACTGGCACAGTTATAAGAAGGCATGCATGGTTGAAAGAACAGGTCTTGCCGGATAATGTTAAAGCAAAACTATTAGATGCTCCTATGGATAAGGTCAGTTTATTTGGTTCTCCTGCTCAACAGGTACTGAAGAAAATTGAAGAGAAGGCAAAATCTGTACAAACAGTGAAAGATTTCTTACAGGTTCAGCCTCCAAGGTTTAGCAAGAACTGGCCTTCCAAAAATTGGTCCTTTCCAGACTCCTCTAAAACTCAGAGAGGCAGGAATAGGCGTTCAAGAGGCAGAAATCAATCCAGAGGAGGTGCCTACAGGGGACGCCAGTGGCAAGGTAACAACCAGCGAGGCACAGACACAACTACTACCACTGCAACAGGACAATCACAGTGACTTGGCTCTGGCACCGCCTACCAGGGAACAAATAGCAGCACCCTTAGGCGGAAAGTTAGCCTTATTTTCAAAAAACTGGCACTATATCACAAGAGACAAGTGGATTTTGCAAATTATAGACCAAGGCTACAGGTTTCATTTCCACACTTTACCAGGAAAAAGAGGAATGCCAAACCTACCACCAAATCAAAAGACAGAAGCTCTAAAACAAATAGCTCAATTAGCAAAGATGAGAGCTGTGGAAAGGGTACCATCTATGGAACAAGGCAAGGGATTTTACTCCAGACTATTCCTGGTACCAAGAAAAGAGAAAAATTAGAGGCCTATTCTCGACCTGTGTGCTTTAAACACATTCATCATTGTTCCAAAATTCAAAATGCTGACCCTACAGCAACTTCTTCCCATGCTGGGCAAGGAGTATTGGCTGGTAACTCTAGATCTCAAGGAGGCATACCTGCACGTCCCCATACGACCAAATTGCAGAAGATACCTCAGATTTCTTGCAGGATCAGAGCATTATCAATTCTCAGCATTGCCCTTTGGCTTATCTACTGCGCCCAGAGTGTTCACGAAATGCCTGGCATCAGTAATCACTCACTGCAGGCTTCAGGGAATCCAAATATATCCATACCTGGACGACTGCCTGATACAAGCGGACAACAAAAACAAGCTAACAGAAGACTTACAAAGAGTCATTTGCTTACTACAAGCCCTGGGATACACAGTCAATATAAAAAAGTCAAGACTGATACCATCCCAAAGAATAACCTTCTTAGGTGCAGAATTGGACACAGTAAAACAGATGGCATTCCTAACTGCAGAAAAACAAGAACAACTTCCTCTTTACTTCTTGGCATTAACAAAGCAGAACAAACTAACAGCAAGGAAAGTACTGCAGGCCTTGGGCTTCATGGCATCCTGCATAATCCTGGTCCCCCATGCCAGACTGCATATGAGAAAGCTACAGTGGTACCCAAAGAATTTATGGTCTCAACACAGGCACAGCTTAGAAACCGAAATACCACTAATTCCATGCCTGAAACAAGAGTTCCTATGGTGGGCTCAGGCATGCCAGTCAAACCCAGGTTTGCCCTTCCACAGCATTCAACCAAGCCAAACCATCACAACGGACGCCTCAGACCTTGGTTGGGGGGCCCACATGCTGGACAAGTGCATACAAGGCTTAAGGGCTCCAGATCAGCTGCACCTGCACATAAATCAAAAAGAAATGCTGGCAGTAAAACTAGCAATCCAGAATTTCAGACCATTCCTCCAAGAAGGCCAGTTGATGATAAGGACAGACAACACCACAGTCATGTGGTACATCAACAAACAGGGAGGCACTCATTCATACCCTCTATGCCGGATGGCACTGGACCTATGGAATATGGCTCTGAGTTACAACATTCAGTTGCAAGCAATTTTTGTACCGGGAAAAGAAAACACCCTAGCAGACATATTAAGCAGAACTACCTCGGATGCTCATGAATGGATGCTACACCCGGACATCTTCAAGGTCATCACAAAGAAATGGGGACTGCCACAAATAGACCTATTCGCATCCCCACTCAATCACCAGCTCAAGAAATTCTGCACAAGGACGTACCACCCACTTGCTTGGAAGGTGGACTCTCTATCCTTCAGTTGGAAAGGCCTGACAGCATATGCATTCCCACCTCTTCCTTTGATGCACAAGGTGCTATTGAAAATCAAAGAGGAACGTCCAAGGATCATTCTGATAGCTCCAGATTGGCCAAGACAACATTGGTACCCATTACTGAGGAGCATGTCTCGGGGAAAATGTGGACACTACCCTGATTCCTTTGATGTTAACTCAGAGCGACTACAACATCCTGCATCCAAACCTGAAAACTCTGCAACTGACTGCCTGGAACATTACATAAGAGCAACTAACCCAGATTTATCCCAAAGGGTTAAAGACATTATCCTTGAGGCCCGCAGACCCTCAACAAGAAGGAACTATGCAGGAAAATGGAAAAGGTTTCTCATTTGGAGTACCGAGAGGGGCAAAGATGTGTCAAAGGTAGACATTGCCAACATCCTGTAGTATTTGGCAGAGCTTTTCCATACAGGCCTGTCCTATTCCTCCATCAAGATACATGCATCAGCTATTTCTGCAGAATACAGCTTGATCCCCTGTCTTTTCGCATCCTCTACTCAGGCAGTTTCTGAGAGGAATTAAGAATGTAAAACCTCCTAGGAAACCACCATTACCAGCATGGGACTTGAACTTTGTGCTAGAAAAATTGACACTCCCCCTTTCGAACCAGCAGCAACAGCAGATCTTCAACACCTATCCTGGAAAACTGCTTTCCTGCTGGCAGTTACCTCAGCAAGAAGGGTTTCTGAGCTACAGGCTTTAATGGCAGTACAACCCTTCCTAATCTTCCATCAAGATAGAGTGTCCATGAGAACTAATCCTACATTTATGCCTAAGGTGGTATCCAGAGTGTCTTTAAACCAGGCAATCCACCTACCTACCTTCTTCCCCAATCCACAGAACAGGGGAAAGACTGCTGCATACTTTGGATGTACATAGACAGTTGCTACTACCTGGACAGAACCAAGGGCAATAGAAAAACTGACCAGCTTCTGGTAGCATATGCAACAGGAAGGGAAGGAAAAGCAATTTCCAAACAGACAATCTCCAAGTGGATAGGAAATTGCATTAGATTCTGTTACTCCTACCATGGAAAGCAAATTCCACAGAACATAAGGCCTCATTCTACAAGGGCTACAGCCACTACCACAGCTTTCTTACGAGGAGTGGCTACCAAGGACATTATAGAGGCTGCTACTTGGACCTCCGTGCATACATTTGCCAAGCATTATAACTTACCTTTATACTCTAGATCCCGAGCAGGGTTTGCCACTGCTGTTTTGCAAGGGATCCTAACTACACTATAATTTCTTCTTCCTCCTCCCCTAGTTTGGCTATGGTATTCTACCCATTTGTAAGGACTGCAGATGCATCCTTGAAGGACATAGTACAGTTTTGTACCTACCATAAATGTAGATGTCCGAACAGGATTGCATCTGCAGTCAGGATTACCCACCCTCCTTCCGTCTGTGGTATTCCTAGGGTATTTGCCCACCTAATAGCTAGCTGGGGGGGGATCTCTTATGGTGTATTTGTTTGTATATATGTACATACATGATTATTTTTTGTGTTTGCCTTCTACTATTTGGAAACATTGGCATTTATCCAAAATTTAGCTATCCAAGAGGGCAACTGGCATCTGGGGCAAGAAACACTGAGGAAAATGGCGTCGGCTGATGCCTTTATACCCGAAGAACTGCAGCTATGACGTCGGGTGAAGTGCGACACCAGCCGAGGCCAGACCCAGACTTTGGAATCCGGCCGACCGAAGGGCTGCCTGACGACAGGACAACCCATTTGTAAGGACTGCAGATGCAATCCTATTCGGACATCTACATTTATGGTAGGTACAAAACTGTACTTTTTTCTGAGAGCACATGTAGTTCTTACTTTAAATTACTTAGCTCTAGGAGGTAGAATAATAAATACCGAGGGTTATCTTCCATATTGAGGGATGGGGGGGGGGGGTTATCCATTGCATTCAGTCAGTTTTAAGTTGTTCATTGTACTTTACAGTGCATTGCACTTCTTCAGCATGTTCTGGAAAATGTGTTCAGTGATTTGTTCATTTTAGTCAAATATTTTTCAGTCATTTCAGTTTCAGGGAAATGAGTTTCAGGAAAATGAACTAGAATGTCTTTTAAAGCATTATTTACTAACATGGTGAATTATAGATATATTGAGAGATGAATAAACTGAATAGGATCATGCTGTCATTGATATTTATTTAACTGGGAAGACAATGGCTACCACTTACCAAACCATTTCTGCTTGTCCTTGATAAGAGAAGCTGTTAGGGCTTAACTAAAGAAGAAGAGACTTGATCTTCTAGGTAGAAAGTGTGTGCAAAAAAAAAAAAAATATTAGACAAGTGCTTGCACACAAATTAACTTTGCATGAGTTGAGTTTTGTTTCTTGGTCCTATGCAAAGGCTGGCAGAGGTGGCTTGCCAGTTAGCATGGTGAAGTGTACTCATTTAAAGCTTTCTTTTATTTTGTAACCACCTTTTCCAAGTTAGGTGAATAAACAGAAATGGAAATGTTTCTTGTAATGTTAGATTAGTCTGGATTCTGTTTTAGAGAGCTGAGACACATTTCTACTTATAATGGAAACCAAGTCATTGTAAGGAATGGAAAAGACAAACTCTTCAGCTTTATGTGGTGACTTTCAGAGTACTGTCTTAAACAGTGTCTAGTAAGACACTAAAAGTTGGTGATGCTTGCCATTATATTTAGAACATACATTGTTTGTAAAATATGCTTGTTTTATTTAGACTGTTTCGAAGGATACTGATCTGTAATGTGGAGGAAACCATGTGTGTGATCTTAGGAATTTGTGTAGACACATTAAAAGTAATAGTATGCCTCTTATATCTTCCTTGTACTTGAGATCAGAGCCTCATGTGGGTTGCTGATAACACATTTCATTTATGGATTTAATGAGTATATTTGTTCCTCTGTATTTGTGTTTTGCAGCTCGTAGCTCATACATTTACAGTATAAAAGCACCTTATAACCATCTGTAACACATTTGCTGACGAAGGGTGCTCCTGGTGTTCATTTGGGTAAAATGTGGGAGGATTCTTGGACAGAATAAAAGGTGAAAGTTTAATGAATTTTAATCTGCTAAGTTTTATGAATCATGTCTTATTCACTGAACTGTGTCTTTACCAAAACATATTCCTCAAAAGGCACATCTTTGAAGGAAACATTAGCTGGAAACTTTATTCTCTGAAAGCTGTAGATGGGTATCATAAAGATAGTCTACAGTACATAGGTCTGCAGCATAAAAAAGCCATGAAAAAGCCCTGTGCAGTGTATATAGAGCCATACCTTGCATTTGAAGTACAGTAACTCTGCAACACATCACACAGATACCTGGTAGATAGATGCTATGTAAATGGGGTTTCCTGGAGAGTAGTTACTTGGGCATGATTCACATTAATGAAGAGTTCATTAACGTACATAGCCACATCAACACATTTCAGTTCATAGGATCATAGGAAGTTACTAGGCTATTGGCCCTGAGGCCCTTATAAGCCTAGTCAAGAGTTTAGCCCATGTATAGACAAATCAGCACCTGATGCCCCTGTCCAGCAGGGACATGGGTGGAATCCCAGGGATGTATTTTCTATTTCCCATCCAGTTATCCAGGTTGCACTTAAAAAGGGGTAAAGAGGTACTCTGCTTGACGTGGAGAGGGAGTCTATTCCACAGATGGAGGAGTCTCTGGGACACACATCTGTCCCGCCAACAAGTCCTTTTGATGTCACAGACCAGGTTAAGGCCGCGAGTGCAGATTACTCACATGGAGCTTGACTTGTGGATATGCAGCAGTCCCATCAAGGCAGGGTCTGAGATCACCTTGTATGCCAGACAGAGGTCAGCTCTGAGGAGTCTGTATGAAACAGAGTAGAGGGATAGAGCTTTTAGTCCATCTGTGTATGGTAGATTTTTGAGGCCATGGATTCTCCTGGTGAGGAACCTCTATGGTCTCTGCAGCTGCTGCATGTGCTTTGCGAGGTATATGCTGAATGGGGCATTGTACTCAGTATTGGGCCTTATAAGGGAGGAATACAGGGATGTTATGACCTCCTTGTCCCTGTATGAGATACCCTTACTTATTAGGTGGGCCATGTAGAAAGCTTTCCATACAGTAGAAGCAACATGGTGGTCAAAAGTCAGGTTGCTATCAATTTGGGTGCCCAAATCCCTCACGACTGACTGCATGCTTAGGACATTGTTATTAATGTGATAATTTGTGGGGACATCACTCTCCCCAAAGGGGATGATGATGATGCATTTTTTTGTATTCAGCTTGAGGCCATGTTTCTGGCACCAGTAATTTGTTTGGGTTAGACCCCCTTGGAGGATGTCCATGTCACTAGGGGAATTGATGACCATGCCCAGCTTGCAGTCATCTGCTTACTTGGTCAGCCACTGATTTTGGCCTGCACCTCAGAAAAATATATCCCAAATAACAGAGGCCCCAAGACCGAACCCTAGGGTACGCCACTCGATACGGGTCTACTGCTTGAGGTTGGCTTCCCCTACTTTGACTAAGTGGTTTCTTTCAGTGAGCCAGTTAGCTACCCATCTGGTAACATATGGATTGATGCCTAGTTGAGAGAGTTTATCTATTATGCCCAAATGGGAAATAGTGTTGTAGGCTTTGACCAGGTCAAGGTAGGTGGTATGCACTTGCTTCCCCTCGTCCATGACTTTGGTGACTGTCTCAAAAAAGTCGACCAAATTTAACAGACATGACCTCCCCTTGATGAAGCCAAACTGTATGGGATTGTGTGTTTGGAGGTTGCCAGTGTCCTTGTTAATGAGGTCCATGATAATCCATTCCATGGCCTTGAAGATCAGGCTAGTTAGACTGATGGGTCTATAATTTCCTGGATCAGTGGACACTCCACCTTTGTGTAAAGGGATGACAGTTGCTGTCCTCTACTCAGCTGGGACAAAGCTGGTACTCTGGCTTTGGTTGAATAGTGGCGCCTAATGGTGCTGCAAGTTTTTGCCTGAGTTCATGTAGGATGCAGCCTGGGATGTTATCAGGTCCCATGGAGACTGTATTTTTTGCTTTGAGAAAGCAGTGATGACCTGAACCCAAGACATAAGAGGAAGGGGGCAGGTACTGGGAATGTCTTGTTTTACTGATGGAGGGGACAGAGGTGAGAAATTTTCACTGAATCTGTCAGCCAGCAAGTTTGCTGTATCAACGGCATTTGTATATGTGATGTCCTTGACCACCAGTTCTGAACATATCTGGGTGCTATCTTTGAGATTACGGACATATGTGAAGAAGGCCTTATGATTGTCACTAGTAGATGTGGCCAATTTGGACTCGTAGTTTGCTTTGGAGGATTTCACTAGTGCTCTTATTTGCTTGTTTGGGCTAAGGAGAGATTGCTTCCATTTGGGCACCTGCTCTTTCTTGGTCCTGGACAGCAATTTTTTTCTTTTGTTATAGAGTTTATTTATTATAGATGTCCACCAGGCAGTTTTACTCTTCCTTGCGGAGGATGAATTAGTCCTTTCAGGTATTCCTGATTCCATGCATCTATATAGGTTCATAGGTTCATACTAGGCTATCTGCCCTAGGGCATTTATAAGCCTAGCCAGAGTGTGTGTGGCTTTCGCCACCCCTTGGAATGAGAATACTATGCCCATTTAGGGTTTAGTTTACTGTGCCTCTGTCTAGTAGTGACACAGAGATGACCCCCGGGGTAAACCTACGATCTCCCATCCACTCGTCAAGATTTCTCTTGAAGAGAGTCAGTGAGGGGCTCTGCCTAACATGGACTGGGATTCTGTTCCAGAGTGTAGGGAGCCTCTGGGTTATGAATCTGTCCCTCCAGCACGTCCTATTTATTTCTGTGTTGAGGTTCAAATCTCTCACTCTCATGGCTCTGGTGGATTTGGATTTTCTGAGGTGGAGCATGTCCATTAATTCCAGATTGGACATGGCCTTATACGTCAGGCATAGATCGCCTCTGAGTAGGCGATATGCGACTGAATAGAGCTGGAGTTTCTTCAGCCGAGCAGCATATGACATATGTTTGAGACCCTTGATCCTCTTGGTGAGGTACTTTTGGGGTCTTTCTAGCTGCTGCAGGTGTCGGGGAAGGTACATCCCAAATGGGGCATTGTACTCAATTATGGGCCTGATAAGGGAAGAGTATAGAGGCACAATGACCTCTCTTGATCTAGATGTGAATCCTTTCATGATAAGGTGGGTAATATAGAAGGTCTTCCTAACCACCTTGGCAATGTGAGTGTCAAATGAGAGGTTACTGTCAACTTGGGTCCCTAGGTCCCTGATTACTTCTTCCGTACTTAATGGATTACCACCTATGTGGTAATTTGTGGGTACTTTGTTTTTCCCAAAGGGTATGACTATACATTTTTTGGCGTTCAGTTTAAGGCCATGGCTCTAGCACCAGTTATCCGTTTCTATGAGGCCTTTCTGAAGGATGCTTGTGTCCGCTGGAATATCAATTATGGTGCCCAATTTGCAGTCATCTGCGAACTTTGTCAGCCACAATCCTCCTATGTTTGCTTGCACTTCGGAAAAATAAATGCCGAACAAGAGGGGTCCCAGGACCGAGCCCTGTGGGACACCGCTTGTGACTGGCTTAGAGTCTGACATGGATCCAGCAATTCTGACCTTTTGGGTTCTGTCCTTGAGCCAGTTTGCAACCCATCTTATGACATATGGGTTTATATTTAAGCTGGTGAGCTTGTCTATGATGCCCGAGTGGGGTATTGTGTCGAAGGCTTTTGCAAGATCAAGGTAGGCTGTGTGAACTGCCTTACTCTCATCAATGGCCTTAGTGACTGTTTCAAAAAAGTCGACCAGGTTCAAAAGGCAGAATCTGCCCTTGACAAAGCCGAATTGGGTAGGATCCAGTGTCTGTAGGTCCCCAATGTCTTTGTTTATGAGTTCCATAATGATCCTTTCCATAGCTTTGCAGACCAGGCTCGTCAAGCTTATGGGGCGGTAATTTCCAGGGTCCATAGAAGCACCTCCTTTGTGGAGTGGGACCACTGTTGCTGTACGCCATTCTTTGGGTACGTATCCTGTAGTAAGGCTAAGATTAAACAGCAGCCTTATGTGCGTGTTTAATTCCTCTTGGAGTTCATGTAGCACGCATCCCGGGACACCGTCTGGTCCCATTGATGCTGTGTTTTTAGCTTTGGAGAGGGCGGCTCTCACCTGGGCATCTGAGATGTCAGGGAGGCTACAGTCTGCTGGGATACATATTTCTCCTTTTGGGGGGAGGGGGGGGGATTTGCACTGAACCTGTCTGCCAGTATGTTGGCAATGTCTGTGGGTTCAGTGTATTTTTTGTCATTTTGGACTAGCTCTGAGCATATTTGGGAGTTTCCACCCAGGTTTCTAACATAACTAAAGAAGGCCTTGTGATTGTCTTTAGTGTCTTTTGCGATTTTTCTCTCAGTTTTCCTTGGATGATTTTGAGTGATCGTGGTTTTTTGCTAGTACTGATCAGAGATGCCTTCCGTTTTGGGGATTTTGCTCTGTCATGTAGTAGCTTCCTCCTCCTGTTGTAAAGCTTGTTAATGGCTGGGGTCCACCAGACAGGACGCCTGCCTTTGGGGGAATGGGTCTTGGTTTTATTTGGGATTGCATGATCCATGCATTCTTGAAGGTGTCCATAGAAAGCGTTTATAAAGGATTCAGCGGTGTGGGCTGTGGTTTCCACTGGCCCAGGGGCCTTGAAGGATACCACTTCAGTCTTAAGAAGTGTGAAGTCAGCTTTTGAGAAATTCTTCACTGTGGTCTTTTGTGTTATAAGTGTTCGTATAGTAATTTGATATAGTTTTGGATACTGGTGCCAGCTCCTAGAGAGGGGGAGGGGGCTGTGAAGCTGTGCATACCATCCCTCAGGAGGCTGTAATCAGCTTTGGAGAAGTTTTTTTTGTTTGACTCTAGTTGGGGGGGGGGGGTCGGGGGAGAACGTGACCGCTTTATGGTCAGATCTTAGAAGGGAGTATGGTACTGCAGGGATGCTGCAGTGGTTACTCATGTTGGTTAATACCAAGTCCAAGATATTACTACCTCTTGTAGGGGTATCGACTAGCTGTTCCAAAGCATTTGCATTGACAAAATTGAGGAATCTCTGGGCATTTGTGTTCTGGCATGAGTAGTTCTTCCAGTCTATGTTTGGGTAGTTAAAGTCACCCAAGATCAGGGTAAAGGGTTGAATCTTGATAAATTTGAAGAGGTCTAGATAGGCAGTTTGGGCATCTCGAGTCAGATATGGGGGCTGGTAGCTAGCTATGGTTTGTATAGGGGTCTTGTCAATGGGTCACTGCACCTGGAGTGTCTCCTGTGCGTCAGCCTGGAGATGTATATGTCTTTAATATATATTGAAATTTTAGAGCATAGGTTTCACAACAGGGTGTCTAATATAAAAGTTATACAGCACAACAGCATGTCTATGCAGTTCAGTGCTACTGTTAATATAATCATTGTAGTAAATAAAATACTATGGCAAATAGTGCCATTATTAAAGTACAAACACACTGGCTTGATGGACATGGCAGACACATATTTTGCCAGTAGTGTAAACAAATTTAGAAGGGTAAGTATGCTAAGCACAGGTCCAGGTGTTCTACTCACATTGGTACTCTGATGTATGTTGGTACACATGGGTATATAATGACATAGTTGTCTTTTTGAACCACTTAAGAAATTCATGCACACCAGGAATATGCAGAGTGCTTTGCAACACAGTGTCAATATAACAGAACATCAGAGATGCTTATCAGCACCTCTCTCCTTCATGCATGTCTTCATGCATGTCTTCATCTGAAAGCCATCTGTAACAGGCTGCATTCCAAGTTCCGACAGCCCTTTCTGACAGCTTCATACTACTGTGTTCATATAATCACCCTTCTTGTTATCCCTTAAGCACTCGCCGTATTGTGCATTCTAGGTGTGCAGCACATGCACTGTTACACATACTCAGCAACATGGACAGTGATCTGCATGTTGTGCATTCCGGAATTGTCCATAAGTTGATCTGTGAAGGCAACTCCCGTGGGCTATGTGGATGATGAGTATGGTGGGGTCACCATTGGAAAATAACATTGGGTCATCTATGTGCTCTATGCAACCAGATGTTGACTGTGTACAGATACTGATCTGTTGTTAGACTGGCTCACTGTGTATTGCTGAAAGATAAACTGCAGACTCTGAACACATTCAATATAAGTAATTATTAAAGAATTGTTGTACTTGTATTGTGGATTATTCAAGAATTATTTTACTTATATTGTGGTTTATTAAAGAATTGTTTTACTTATACTGTGAATTATTAAATAATTGTTTTACTTAATACTGTGGATTGTTAAAGAACTTTTTTTACTTATATTGTGCGTTTCCAGAGTCTGCAGTTTATCTTTTACTGTTTTATTGATGTTCATCGTGTTTCACTGTTGTAGTCATTACGTATGGGTAATCTGCTGGCAGGTTGCCCTCTGTCGGCCTGATTAACAAAGTCTTGGGTCCTGCATCGGCTGCTGTCCCTTCTTCCATGACGTCAGGTCGTCAGGGATATAAAACATGCAGCCGACGCCATTACATCAGTCTTGCCGCATGGTGCCTGAAGCAGAAGCAGTTCCGCAAGTGCCGGTCGGCCGACTCCTGAAATTTTCATTTTTGAGTTTCAGAACCAAAGTCTTCAACTAAAAGCTAAGTACCTCGTTGGGGTAAAATTTTCTTGCTCCTTACCGATGTCAGTAAAAGTTAATAATTGCATTACTTGTGGGAAGCAAATACCTCATAAGTATTTTCATTTGTACTGTATTCCTTGCCTAGGCCCTGACCAACGACGTACCTTGCTGTCGGTTTTGTGCTTTATTTAATCAGCGCACTATCCATCGTCGGTACATTTTTTCTTCTAAATATTTCGGCTCTAGGCTTAATTATACAGAAATGACGTTGGTTAGCCATCCAACTACCGGAATACTGAAAAAACGCAAAGAAAAAGACAGAGACAAGCCGTTGAGGTCCAAAACTGCCGACGACGCTTCTCCTAAGCCAGTCGCCAATTTGCCAGTACTCAGTGAGGCGCTTTTGCAGCCCCTGATACCCGCTACTTCTGATTCGCAGGCCTCTACTGAGATCCATTCGGAGTTCGGTATGCTGCGAGATGCTTCACATATGGAACACGCCGATGTCTCTACCTTGGATGGGTCCGGAGCCGCTGAGCAGGCACCGGCTTTTGAGGGTGTATTCAGGCCTACAAACTTGCATATTAAACCGACTCCAACTTCAGTACTAAGGCCTAAATCCCGATCTATGTCAAAAAAACAGACGCCCAGGCCACATGTTCAGGCCCCTATGCCTAAAAACAAATAATCAAAATGGCTGAAGATTTAATTACTCTAATCAGGGGTAGTCAACCCCCCCCCCTCCAAGAGGCCTAGGATTGAACTTGACTATGAATCTTCTGAACAGGACTCTGTTTCTTCTGACGCTTCTAATGATCTGAATTTGTCCATACCTACTTATGAGGACTCTGATGCAGAGAATTCCATTCCCTCTGCCTCTCCACCTGAGAATTTCTCTTTTGGGGAAACTTTACATACCTTAAGGGAGCATTTCCACTGGGAAAGTCAGGATTTCTCTGAATCCAAAAAGAGGCTTAGGGATTTCCTCCTTCTTCCTCGGCATAGGCCTTTAGCTATACCTCCTGTACTAGACATTGTTGATAATGTTTTTTCGGAATCCAGTGTGGCCCCTAATTCCTTGCCTCCAGCCCCTAGCAAACCAGACAGGTACTACAGGGTTCCTGAGTCCCACAAATTCCTTTTCAAGAATCTTGTTGCGGACCCTGAAACCATTTCTCAGGGACCCAAGGGCATTAAGGCTTCTACTGCTAAAAATCCTACCCCTTCTGATAGAGACCCCAGGGCGCTGGATAGATGGGGTAAAAAGGTTTATACTTCTGCAACCTTGGCAAGCAAGGCTTTAAACTGTCAATTCCGTATGCTAAAATATCAACAGCATATCATGGGACTGCTTAAACAAAAAATGATGTTGATTTCTGACTGTGTGGAGAATAAAGATTTACAGGATTTATTGCATTCAGGTAACCAAGTTGGCAAACATACTTAGCAGTGTGGTTTGATTCTTTAGAGGCTTCTTGCAGGGCTGCTGTTACTGGGTCTGTGCTTAGAAGGCATGCTTGGCTTAAGGAGAAATCGCTGCCTGATCATGTTAAAGCAAAACTTTTGGATTCTCCTTTACAGCAGGACCGCCTGTTTGGCAATAAGGCCGAAGAAGTCCTAAACAAGATGGAAGATAAAGCTAAATCTATGCAAACTGTGAAAGATTTCTTACAAGTACAACCTCCTACATTTAGTAGGCAATGGCCTACTAAGAACTGGTCCTTTCCCGCTCCTTCCAGAGCCACTCCAGCCAAACCCAGACATTCCGAAAGCACCAGGTTTCTGTTACCCCAGATTTCGCTTGCCGTGTTGCCATTCAGTCGTGTCAAGCTACTTCTCTTGAGCTAAGGTACAGTCAGTTGTTGTTTAATAGCTTTACAGATTACTTTTCTGTCAGAAAAGTTCATATTTTATTGTCTCTTACCCTATCACATCTAGCGTTCATACTTTCTTCAGATTTTTCTGCTTTTTCTTTACTACTTTTACCGCGAGGTATTCTCTCTTTACCATTGTTAGTAATCTTTTCCATTTTTCTCTCATATCTTCGGGTACTCTCTTGCACCATTGTTAGTACTTTTCTGTTAATTAATTTGCTGTCATGGCAGATAAAAAAGGTAGTCCGGGGTTTAAGCGGTGTTCTGATTGTGGACACAAACTGCCTACTTCTGATGCACACTCTTTGTGTGTTTAATGTTTGGGAGCTTCCCATTTGTCTGTTGACCCACCCTGTACTATTTGTGAGAACTTTTCTAATAGAACCTTGTTGGAAAGGAAAAACAAGCTGCTACTGAAGGGACTTCTAAAATCTCCCTTTTCAGAGGCTATTTCTGGGTCGGAGGTCTCAACCCCTCCTAGAGCCCATAAGAAAACCTTGGATGTTCCTACTAAGGCTAAATCTTTGCCTTCGTCCCCGGCTGGGGACTCCCGCCAACCAAAACCTAAAAAGGCTAAAGTTTCGGCTCCGGAGCTCTCTCTCAGCCCCAGTACTTTCGGTGCTTAGAACTTTGGCACTGAGGCCTTCGGCTCCATTAGTGTTTTCGGCTCAGTCGTCTCCTGCAGTCTTCTATATATTGGCACCGAGGGGCTCCTCGGTTCAGACCATTTCCACTGTATCTGCACCGACCGTTCAGTCAGCGCAGACCTTGACCGTGTCGGCTCAGAGATCTTCCTCGGAACCGACGCCTTTATTGACTCCAGTTTTGTCAGTTCCAACTTCGGCACCGATCCCTGTGTCGGTGCAGACAATGACCTCGGCACCAATGACTTCTTTGTTGCAGACAACAGTAGTCCAGTCTCTATCGGCACCATTGTCCTCGGTGTGGTCAGATGAGATGGGCACCGAGTCTTCCTTTTTTGTGGACAGGTCTGTTTCTCCCTCAGTCTCCGTGAGATCCACTAGAAGCCTTTCCGAACATGATGTGTTGTGTCTTGTGGACCAGGTACTCTTGGCCAGAGGTATCCCACCCCTCAGGAACTATCCTTCCTTGGGAGGTGATCAACCATCTCCAAAGACCCCTCCTTATTCTCCTCCTTCATTGCCTTTGAAGTCCTTGGATGTAGCACAGTCTTCCCCTTCTGCGGTTCCCTTTATGGATCTCACTAAGTGACCACAGTTGCCTTCATGGCAGGAACGTTTTGCTACAACCCAGGATGTCAGCTGTGACACGCATAGCTTGCTGCTCCACAGCCATCCAGGGACTCCGGGTCGGCAGGCTGAGCCACTTAGGGGAGGGGTGACCCCTGTCCTAGACATACACTCCTCTTCGGGTGGACCAGCCTTCCAACTGATGGAGAAGGCTTTCGCTGCTGCTGGTGATACCGGACTGTCTATACCTCCGCCCTCCTCTGGTACACTGGTTTCACAAGTCACACCTAGCGGACACCGGGTGCAAGGGTCGCAGGACATATTCCCTCAGGAATCCCCTTTTCCCGCTGCCTTCTCCAGCTTCTCCCACTGAGGAGGTCCACTGGAAAAGTTTGTATAAGAGGAAGCACATGGACTCCACAGAGGAGTCCCTCACCGAAGACACAGATTTCGATGAGGGGGAAGGATCCCCCAGGTCACCCTCTGAGGTATCCTTTGGTGAGATCCTCGAAATCCTGAAACAGAGAGATGGCTATCAGTCCTCTAATCCGACCTCTGAGGAATCGGTGTTCCTGCAGGCCTTTCGCACCTGGCCCCCTACCTCCTGGGTTACTCCACCTGCCGATGAACTTGTCCGGCTCATTGTGCAGCGTACTTGGAAGGCTCCTGATGCCGTCAGAGCTATTCTTCGGAGGCCAGATAAGATCTTGTCCCCTCCTGCTTTGGATCCCCATTGGTCCAAAGGTCTTCCTGTGAATGCTTTGGTGGTGGCGGCCACAATAAAAAAGGATCTGGCAGAAGAAGAAAGCCAGACTGTCCATCCGCCTAACAAAGAGACCCGGGCCCTGGACAGGATAGGGAAGTGCACCTTTGCTTTAGCGACCTTTGCTATCAGGTCCCTGAATTATATGGCACATTTTACCAGGCTTCAAAGGGATCTGGTTTCTGGACTCTCTGAAACCTTGGCTGGTGCCGTGTCTGATGAGGTCCGTGACAAAGTGGCCTCTCAGCTGGCCACCATTGAATCTATATCTAATTCCTCTATGTGACTGATATCTCAATCATCAGGAGCAGCAGCTAGAGCAGCGAGTTCAGCTGCAGTCTTGAGACGACACGCCTGGATGTGCTTGTGCAACTTTGCGGAACCCTTTAAGTCTTCTTTTCTTAATGCCCCCATTGAGGCCTCCTCATTGTTTGGGCCCAAAGTTAAAAGCACACTGGCCAGATGTGAACAGGACGGTAAGACCCTTTCTGCCATAGGTGTCCATTATTCTTCCCCTCAATGTGCTTTCTCCCGAAACCAAAAGAGTGAGAAGATAGGGTCCTTTCCGTGACACACAGGCCGAGTTCTCCCCCAGAGGCAGAGGGGGAAACTCACAGGGAAGACGCTCCTTTTGGGGCAGATGGGGTCCGCGTAACCAGGGTTCCAGGGATTCTTTCCCTGGTCAATCCTACCAACGCTCCTGAAGAGCGGCCCAACTCCTTTCCTCTGGAGGTGGTTGGGGAACGTTTCTCCTTGTACCCTTCTGCCTTGCTAACCATCACTACCGATTCCTGGGTACAAAGGATTATAACCAGAGGTTATCATATCCCCTTTGATCTTTGTCCCGTCCCTTCAAAAATTCTTCTTGACATTTCACCCAGTCAAAGTGAAGAAGCAGCACTAAAGATAGAAAAGCTGCTAAGAAAGAGAGTCATCCAAATAGTCCCTCCAGACCAGATAGGATCCGGATTCTACTCGAGACTATTTTTGGTGCCAAAGAAAAACGGGGACTGGAGACCAATTTTGGATCTCAGTGTATTGAACAAGTTTGTGAGAGTACAAAAATTCCGGATGTTCACAATACAGTCTATCCTTCTGCTTTTGGAAAAAAAACGATTGGATGTGCTCTGTAGATCTTCAAGATGCGTGCTAACACATAAAGGTGGACAGGCCATCAAGAAGATTTCTGTGCTTTGTGCGGGAGCCAGTCACTACCAGTTCAGAGTACTGCCTTTTGGACTCTCTACAGCCCACAGAGAGTTCACAAAGTGCATGGCAGGTGTCACAGCTCACTTGCTACTTCAAGGATTCCAGGTGTTTCCATACCTAGATGACTGGCTCATTTCCGCCCCCACCAGACATCTACTGGAAAAAGCCCTGGCATACTCTCTCCTCGCTGCTCAAAAGCTAGGCGTAACCATAAACTGGCAGAAATCCAATCTCACCCCATCTCAGTTGACAGAATTCATAGGGGTTATCTTGGACACAAAATCTTGGACACAAAAAACTGCAGAGCTGCTATTCCAGAGCACAGAATTCTAAGGATAAAGCAACAACTAATTCCAATCCTTTCAAAGGAAAAATCCACGGCTCACTCGGTTTTGCAGCTGTTGGGTGACATGGCAGCCTCCATCACCATTGTTCCCCTGGCCAGGTTTCACATGAGGCTTCTTCAATGCCTACTGCTCACCCAATGGTATCCTTTTCAGCATCCTCTTTCAGCCATGATTCGAGTAGCCCACGGGTGCAAACAGGATTTAAATTGGTGGATGACACACAATCTCTCACAATGGTCTCGCCCCTTCTCCCCCCAGCAACCCAAGGCCACAGTGACCACGGATGCCTCCCTGATGGGGTGGGGGGGCTATGTCAGGGACAGACAGTCCAAGGCACTTGGTCCGAACTGGAGGCCCATCCACATATAAATGTTCTAGAGCTGAGGGCGGTGCTTCTGGCGTTGCAAGCATTCCATCCCCTGCTGCCGTCTGGGACAATTGCGATTCAATCAGACAACATGGCGGTGGTCTAGTACATCAACAAGCAAGGTAGAACCAAATCTTACCCCCTTTGTCAAGAGGCCATGAGGATATGGCAATGGGCGATGGCTACCAACCATTTTCTTTTAGCAACGCACATTCCCGGGAGTTCCAACGTGATAGCAGACAGACTCAGCAGGTGCATTCTTCAACCTCACGAGTGGTCCCTGAATCCCTTGATAGCTGTGGAGATCTTCCACCGCTAGGGCCGTACTTGCTGTGACCTCTTTGCATCCCCGACCAACTACAAATGCAGCAACTACTTCGCCCTGATTCCCCCTCCGGGACAGTCACCCAGGGACAGTCTAGTCCATGATTGGTCCTCGGGTCTTCTTTATTCATTTCCACCCTTTTGCCTCATTCCCCACTTTCTGAAGAAAGCCCGTCGGTTGAAGAGCAAGCTGATCCTCATAGCATCATATTGGCCTCGACAGATTTGGTTCCTCTTCCTTTGGCCTCACCTACTAGATCAACCATGGATTCCCCATCCAACTCCGGAGTTGATCTCACACCCACAGAACCTGATTCATCCCAACTTGAACAGCCTGAAGCTCACGGCAGAATGATCTTTCTTTACCAGTACGTGATATTCTCATTGCTTCTCATAAGTCTTCCACTGGAATTACTTATCTGAGCAAGTGGAAAAGATTTACCTGTTGGCTGAAAGATAAACAAGTAGACCCCTTTTCAGCACCAGTGTCGATAATACTAGACTATCTGGCCAACCTGTTTCAATCGGGTCTATCGGCCTCTACCATTAGAATTCATTTGGCTGCAATTTCTAATTTTCATGAGGGTGTCCAAGATTCCTCTCTTATGTCCCATAAATTGTGCAAGATCTTCATAAAATGTGTGAATCATCTGAAGCCACCTTTTAGAGAACCTATTCAACCATGGGATTTATCATTAATTCTACAAGCTCTGACAGTGTCACCTTTCGAACCAGCCTCTTCTTGCGACCTCAAGTATTTGTCATGGACAACCTTGTTTTTGGTCGCTATTACTTCTACCAGACGTATTTCTGAACTTCAAGCTTTATGTATCAAGAGTCCATACTTGATTTTTCATAGAGATAGAGTGTCTCTGAGAACTAATCCATCATTTCTGCCTAAAGTGATCTCTGAAATGTCCATTAATCAAGCCATTGAATTGCCAGTTTTCTTTCCCAATCATTCAAACAGAGGAGCGTATTGCCTACATACCCTAGATATACACAGGCAAATCCGTTTTTACTTAAACAGGGCTAAACCCTTTTGTAATTCTGACCAGTTATTTTTGACCTTTTCTGGACCTAGATTAGGATCTGTTGTTGCTAAGGTCACATTAGCTAGATGGTTGAAGGACTCTGTGACCTTTATTTATACACAACGTAATATCTCGTTGCCTACTACCATGAAAGCTCATTCAACAAGGTCGGTGGCAACTTCTGTTGCCTTCCATGCCAGAACTTCTTTACATGACATCTGTGCAGCTGCAAATTGGGCTACGCCTCGTACCTTCATCAATCATTACAAATTGGATATGGCCTCCAGGGGAAGAGCATCTCTCAGTTCTATGGTGCTCAGGAATGTTCTTCCATGAGAGCCTCCCAGGAATAGAGGTAGCTGGGGACTCTGTCCCATGTGTAAGGAATGAACAAGGATTAACAATATCAGATAAAGAAGTTATGTCTTACCATAACGTTCCATCTATATGGCTGATCCTCGTTCAGTCATTACGACCCTCCCTCCCCCTCCTATGGTTTCTAGTGGATCTCACCATCTGGTTCTCTTAGGTTATTTGACCAGAGGTAGCCTCTACCTCCTTTGACTTGCAAACGCAATCTGAGGTAACAGGGAGAGGGGGATGTTGGGTGAGAGTTTAGCTCGAGAGTTTGAAGCTGATGCGAGCTTGGAAAATGGCCGGCTTGGTTCCGAGCTCGGAACCGATACCCATGCGTAATGACTGAACGAAGATCAACAATACAGATGGAACATTATGGTAAGACATAACTTCTTTTTCTCTGCACTGCCCTTTGGCTTGTCTACTGCGCCCAGGGTATTCACAAAGTGCCCGGATCCAGTAATTACTTTTTGCAGGCAAAGAAATATTCAAATATATCCATACCTGGACAATTGTCTAGTTCAGGCAGAAAACCAGGCCATTCTTCTAAAACATCTGGCATTTGTAAAAAGAGTTCTAACCTGTTTAGGGTACACCATAAACGAAAAGAAATCTCAACTGGTACCCGCTCAAAAAATTACGTTCCTGGGTGCATGCTTGAATACAACTGTTCAGATGGCTTTCCTTATGCCAGAAAAGCAAATTCATTTGTTGACTTGCTTCAAACAGGTGGCCACAAAAACCCTGCTATCTGCAAGGCAAATATTGCAAGCCTTGGGGTTCATGGCCTCCTGCATTCTTTTAATTCCATATGCAAGACTGCATATGAGGAAACTTCAGTGGTACATAAAAAGTTTGTGGAGTCAACATTGTCACAGCCTGGAAACAATGATTCCTATCATACCTTGCCTGCGCCTATAGTTCCTATGGTGGGCAGAGGCCTGCTACCAGAACAAGGGACTGCCATTCACACCACTCCCTGCCGCCCAAACCCTAACTACAGATGCATCAGACTATGCATGGGGGGCTCAACTGGCAGGGAAGTGCATTCAGGGCAAATGGAGCCCAAATCAAATGCACCTTCATATCAATCAAAAAGAAATGCTAGCTGTACAGAATGCACTGACAGCCTTCAAGGACTACCTTCATCCAGGGCAATTACTAATAAAAACTGAAAACACCATGGTTATGTGGTACATAAACAAGCAGGGGGGTACACATTCCTACCCCTACTGCAGACTAGCCATGGCATTGTAGAGCATGGCCTTGAGCTACCAAGTACAACTACAAGTTGAATTCCTGCCAGGAAAGCTGAATGTTCTGGCAGAAGAAGCAAGCAGAAATCTCATGGACCCACATGAATGGAAACTGGAACCACGGATTTTCAACATGTTGACACACAAATGGGGGAGCCCAGACATAGATCTTTTTGCCTCACCCCAGAACTACCAGTTGGACAGATTCTGCACAAGAACTCATCACAAAAAAGCCTGGAAAGTGGATGCTCTGTCTTTCAGCTGGATAAACCTATCAGTCTATGTCTTTCCCCCTCTGCCTCTGCTCTCCAAAGTTCTACTAAAAGTCAAACAGGACAAACCAAAAATGATTTTGATTGCTCTGGACTGGCCTCGCCAACACTGGCACCCACTCCTGCACAGTGTGTCACACATTTCACCGTGGCACCTGACTCAAACACCTTCCTTACTGTCTCAGCAGGAGAACCAACTTCTGCACCCTCAGCTCCAAACATTGAATCTTGCAGCTTGGCTAATCACTTAAATTCCCCCTTAGCATCCCTCAGCAAACCTGTGATGGATGTCATTTTGGAGGCGAGAAGACCTAATGCTAAAAAATCTTATGCTGACAAATGGAAAAGATTCTGTGCCTGGAATCAGTCTCAAGGGATGAGCATAGCAGTGTCCAATTTACCTCAGATTTTGCAATACTTAACAGAGATGCTTCACAAGGGCCTGTCTTTTTCTTCCATAAAAATCCATGCCTCAGCCATTTCAGCTCACTGCAACACAGACCCCCCCCTTCTTTCATCATCTTCTAAAGCAGTATCTCAGAGAGGCCAAAAACCTGAAACCACCCAGGAGAGCTCCAACCTCTGCCTGGGACCTTAACTTTGTATTGGAGAAACTCACTCTACCTCCTTTCGAGCCAGTTGTTACTGCAGACTTAAAATTTGTTTCCTGGAAAACAGCCTTCCTTTTAGCAATCACTTCAGCTAGAAGGATATCTGAATTACAGGCCCTTATGGCAGTGGAGCCTTTCATCAACTTTCGTGCGGACAGGGTGTCTCTCAGGACCAATCCATCATTCATGCCCAAGGTGGTATCTAGTGTGGCTCGTAATCAGTCCATTCATTTGCCAACTTTCTTTCCCAATCCACAGAACAAGGGGGAGCGGGATTCTGCATTCATTGGATGTACACAGACAACTTAGATTCTATTGGACAGGAGTAAATCTCAAAGAAAATCTGAACAACTGCTGGTAGCATTTGCTGCAGGGGCAGAGGAGAAGGCTATTTCAAAGCAAACCATTTCTAAATGGATAAGCCATTGTATTCATCTCTGTTATAAGCACCATAGAAAACTTATCCCCTAGGGGATCAGATCTCATTCCACCAGGGCTACAACTACTTCAACAGCCTTTCTCAGAGGTGTTCCTACCAGGGATATTCTAGAAGCTGCTACCTGGAGTTCAGTTCATACTTTCACCAAGCATTACCACTTACCAATTTTCTCTAAATCCAGAGCTGGCTTTGCCACTGCTGTTTTGCAGGGCCTTATAGCTGGTCCTAATGCTGTATAAATCCATCCTCCCAACCATAGCTTTGGGAATCTACCCAAATGTAATGACTGCAACAGTGAAACACGATGAACATAGTACAGTTGTGTACACTTACCATAAATGTAGATGTTCGAGTGTATTCACTGTTGCAGTCCTGGTTACCCTCCCTCCAGCCCCCTGTTTTTCTCTTACTATACCTCTACTTTCTTCTACTATGCTTAAAAGCCTTTTTGGTGCATTTGTTTTTGTTTGAAGGTATATTTTTCTGTGTTAAATTATATATATATATTTTTTTTTTCTCCCCATTTGGGGGGCTCCTGACATCTGGGGCAAGAAAAACTGATGTAATGGTGTCGGCTGCATGTTTTATACCCCTGACGATCTGACATCATGGTAGAAGGGACAGCAACCGACGCAGGACCCATGACTTTGTTAATCAGGCCGACTGAGGGCAACCTGCCAGCAGATTACCCAAATGTACTGACTGCAACAGTGAATACACTCGAACATCTTCATTTATGGTAAGTGTACACAACTGTACTTTTTTTTACAAACTCTGTTTACTTTCGTGTTGGTCTGTTCTTTGTTGCTTCACTGTGCACTGCTAACATGTACAGCATATTGTATTTTGAAAAAAAAATAATTATGTTGATTTGAGGTACACTGGATAAATACATTTGGGTTCACAGTAGGTTTGATTGCTAAACCTACAACTTACTGGCCTTCAAGAAGCCTGTTTGCCGTAACCCGGCCATATGTTAATGTTTTCTTTTTCCTTTATATATATATATATATATATGTAAATATATATCAGAATTAGTTTGAAAAAAAGTTAATGGTGTATGACTTCTGATAGTAAGGAGAAGCTTATTATAGGATCGTAGAAAGTTACTAGGCTAATGGTCCTAGGGCCCTTACAAGCCTAGCCAAGCTCTACCCTTATTTCCACAATCAGAACCTATTTCACCTATCCAAGTGGAACACAGGGGGAACTCTTGGGGTGAATTTACGGATACCCATGCAGTCATCCAGATTGAGATTGAAGAGGGGCAATGAGGTGCTCTGTTGGACATGAAGTGGTAGTCTGTTCCAAAGGTGTGGTAATCTCTGGTAGACAAATCTGTCCCTGCAGCAGGTTCTTTTAATGTCACATACCAGGTTAAGGTCTTTAGAGCGAGTAACCTGTGTACCTTATATACAAGTCAAAGATCGCCTATGAGAAGTCTGTATGAAACAGAATAAAGTGGCAGTGATTTCAGATGATCCACATAGGACCTTGGCTTTTCCTTGTGAGGAACCTTTGTGGTCTCTCCAATCATTGCAGGTGCCTGGAAAGGTACATACCAAAAGTGGCTGTGTACTCAATTATTGACCTGATGAGGGAAGAGTACAGGGTGGTTACAACTTCCTTTTTTCTGGAGGCAATGCCCTTGCTTGTGAGAGGAGCAGTATAAAATGCCCTTCTTACCACTGCAGAGACAAGGTAAAGTTGCTGTCAACCTGTCTGCCCCTGCCCTGGGCTCTCACCACTGAGTGTGTACTCAGGGCGTTGCTATTGATGTAGTAGTTAGCAGGTACATTGCTCTTACTGAATGGGATGATAATATGTTTTTTGCATTGAGTTTAATGCCACGACTTGGCACCAATCATTTGTTTGTGCAAGACACTCTTATAGGATGTTGACATCATTTGGAGATTCTGTCACCACTCCCTGCTTGCAGTCATCAGCAAACATTAGCAACCACAGACCATTCGTTTTCCTTGTACCTTAGAGAAATAGATTCTGAACAGTAGAAATCCCAGGACTGATTCCTGTGGAACACCGCTGAATATAGGTCTGCTGTTGGAGGCGGATTCCCCTATTTTGACTGTATGGGTTCTATCAGTGAACCAGTTAGTGATCCATCTAACGATATAAGAGTTGATATCTAGCTGGGTGAGTTTGTCAGTGATGCTGTAGTGGGGGAGAGTGTCAGAAGCCTTGGCTATGTCTAGGTAGGCAGTATGCACAGATTTCTCCTCATCCAGGGCCTTGGTGACCGTCTCAAAGAAGTACACCGGGTTTAACAGGCATGATCTTCCTTGGACAAATCCGACTGAGTAGGGTCAACTATTTGGAGATTACCTACAGCATTGTTGATAAGGTCCATGACGATTCGCTCCATGGCCTGCAGATAAGGCTAGTCAGGCTAATAGGTCTATAGTTCCCAAGGTCAGTGGAAGCATCACCTTTATGCAAGGGAATAATTGTGACCATTTTCCCTTCAGCTGGAGCAAAGCTGGTGCTTAGACTATGATTGAAAAGAGTACCCAATGGTGTTACCAATTCTTGTTTTAGCCCATATAGGTTGCAGCCTGGGGTGTTATCAAGTCCCATAGATGCTGTGTTTTTGGCCTTGGAGAGGGCGTTTAAGACCTGGTCTTTAGAGATACAAGGTGGGGGACAGGTGGTAGGGATGTCATGGGGTACATGTGGTGGGGACAGGGGAGTGAAGTTTTCACAGAACCCATCTGCCAACAAGTTAAGGATGTCCACAGGCTCAGTATATGTGGTATCATTAACTACCAGTTCAGCACAAATCTGGGCCTTTCATTTTAGGTTACAGATGTAACTAAAGAATGCTATATGATTGTCTTTAGTTGAGGAAGCTACTTTGGATTCATAATTTGCTTTGGAGGACTTAACAAAAAGTCTTATTTGCTTGTTTAAGCTGAGGAGGAAGTGTTTTCACTTTAGGGCTTCCTTCCTCTTACTTTTAGACAGCAGTTTCTTCCTCTTATTATAAAGCCTGTTAATGGCAATTGTCCACCAGGCAAGTTTGCCTTTCCTTGAGGAGCTTGTTTTGGTCCTATCAGGTATGGCCAAGTCAATGCAGTTATACAGGTGTTTGTATAAAGCATTGGTGTACAGCTCTGCATAGTTGAACACACACCTGTCAAGGGATCCTCACCCAGAATTAGTGAGCCTAAAGCTCATGGCTTGGCTGCTCCAGTTTCCCTGATGGCCAGGACTCCCAAGCTCTCTTCTCCTGTCAAACATTCTTGTTTGCAGCTCATAAGGCTTCTACCAGGAAGATCTATCAAGTGGAAATGTGTTTCAATCTGGGCTTCTCAGCATGATCTGGATCTGGATCCTTTCACAGCTGTAGTTCAGGCCATTTTGGATTTTCTAACCCATATTTTTAATGCTGGGGATAGTTTTTCTACTGTTAAGGTTCAACTAGCAGCAATTTCTAATTTCCATGTGGGTAAGAATTAGGTTTCATTGGCTTCATCCAAGCTCTGAAAGGCCTTTTTGAAGGGTACCTTTCTTATTCAGCCTCCTGTTAAGGACCCCACACCTCCTTGGGATCTGACCTTGGTCTTACGTCCTTGGTTTCTCCTCCATTTGAACCAGCTGCCCCTGTTGATTTGCAGCTCTTATCTTGGAAAATGGCTTTTTTGGTGGCTGTTACCTCAGCCAAGAGGGTCTCGGAACTACAGACCGTATCTGTCAAACCCCCTTATTTGATCTTTCATAAAGACAATGTCTCTTTGGACTGTCCTGTCCTTTTTACCAAAGGTGGCTTCTGAAGTGAACATTAACCAGGTTATTACTTTGCCAGTTTTCTGCCCGAATTACCAGAACAAAGGGGAATACAAATTACACTTACTTAATGTTCACAGGCAACTGCATTTTTATTTGCATAGAACCAAAAGTTTGAGAAAGTAGTATCAGCTTTTTGTTTCTTTCTCTAAGCCTCGCTTGGGACACCCTGTTTCTAAGGTTACTCTTGGTTATTGGATTTCTGAGTGTATTTCTTTCGTTCCAAGAGTTTATCTCTACCGGGTCCCATCCAGGTGCATTCCACCAGGTCAGTATCTACTTCTGAGTCTTTTTGGTCCAGGGTTCCTATTGATGATATCTGTTCTGCTGCTACCTGGTCCTCTTTGTATACATTGTTTCCGATTACAAACTGGATATTCTTTCCAGGAGCAGGGCATCTTTTGAGTCAGCTGTGCTCCAGAACATCCTTCTATGAGAGCCTCCCAAGGTTATGGTAGCTAGGGACTCTGTCCCACAGGTTAAAGATCAAATGAAAACCACAACTTCAGATAAAGAAGTTAGGTACTTTCCATAATGTTCCATCTGAGTTGTTGCTTTTCATTTGTCTTCACCCATCCCTTCTTCCTTCCCCCCTGCCTTTTTGGCTGTTTAGTGGACTTGACAGAGACAGCCGTAGGCTTTTTTCTTGGATAGAGCTCTGTGTGTGTGTGTGTGTTGCTGCTTTTTTTTTTTTTTTTAATCAGGGATATAATGTATTTGTGATGTAAGGGGTTGGTGCTGCTCTGTAATATATTCGATCTAAGGGGAGGAATGAGAGAATGGCATTATGGGTAGGGGAGGAGCTTGGATTTCTGATCTGATGCTGGAGTATTTGGCCGAGTCAGTTCCATGCTGGATCGGAGTCCCACAGGTTGAAGAGAAATGAAAAGCAACAACTCAGATGGAATATTATGGCAAGTACATAACTTCTTTTTTTTTTCTTAATTTTGTTGATATTTTATTAGTTTTTCTTCAGGTAAGTTATTTTAAAGATAGGAGTGTTGTGTTTTAATGGACTGTCTCAAGATTGTAACATACTTTGAAACTGAATGCTCGTTTTTATGTCAGTTTAAAAGTGGTGTAAAGTAACTGAAAATATTTTATTTTCTGTTGAGAAATTGTGTTTATTTTGCTTTTGTGGGGCTCACATAATGTTTTACTGTGCTTTTTACTCTGTTTTTTGTCAAAAAAAAAAAAACTTTTTGTGGAGTGGTAGTATTTACTGGCAATTGCTGCACGTCTTCCTCAGGAATTTTGGCTTGACCATGGAACAGACTTTTGATCCCACGGTTGGTCCTTCTTCCAGACTCAAAAAGAAGAAAAAAAAAACAAGTAAACCTCCTTTACTCTGGATCCCTCTGGTGTAACACCTACAGTCCCTATAGATGAAGGGTTAGCCATGTCCTCTGTTGCTGTTGGGGGTCTCCTCAGTGGGCAAGGGAGAGCCACTCTTGTTAGTTCTGGGAGAGGGAAAAGAGAAGTTTCCCTGTTGTGTCAGAATGCTGTGCCCATCCTTGAGAAAGCTGCTGCTGTCATTAGTAATATGGTTGGCCCCATTTTTCCTGTCAAAAAGAAACAGAAAACAATGCATGTATCTAGTCCTATGCAATTGTACTTGGATAGGAGTAGTTTACTGGGTCTGGCTCAAGGTTGAATTCAAGCTACTGATTTTTCTTGTAAAGCAGCTTTTGGTAAAAGAAGAAGGGATTCCTCTTTTCCTGAAGAGATTCAAGATTCTCAATCTGAACAGGAAGATGCAGGGATCAATACAGGTTTTTTTTCTCAGACTTCTGGTTCAGACTCAGATGAGAGCTTGATTTCTGATTCTCCCTGTGGGGGGTTTCTCTTTCTCAGAGACTATTGCTAGAATGTGCCATTGTTTTCAATGGGAGAACACTGAGGTTTTTCTGTCCCTCTGAAAATACTGAGTTGTTAAAAAGGATTTTCGAGAACATACACATATTCCTCTTGTTCAGCCTGCTTTAGAGGATTGTGTGTTACTGCCTGCAGTTTTCCTTTTAGACAGCCAGCTTCCCTAAAAAGGCATGTAGGATGTGTAAAGTTCCTCAGTCTTTTAAATGTGTATACACTATTCCCAAAACTGACCCAGCAGCTACAGCTTTAGTTGATTCCCCTGCTGCTAAGCACTTAGATAATCCCAGTCCTAATCTTACTGATAAGTTTGGGGAAATTATTGATAGGTATGGGGAAAAAAGTGTATACTTCTGCAACTTTGATTTTCAGAATTTTTAATTGTCAGGCTTGTATGTTAAAGTTTGTTCTGACAAATTATGAAAGTATAAGGAATGTTTTATTTGAAGTTTCTTCTTATGAGGTAAAATCCGCTTTAAATAAATTAGTTTCTTCTGTTGCACAGGTCACTACTTGTTATTTACAGTTTGTATGACTCTTGATACGTCTTCCAAGGATATGGCCACTAGTACTGCGTTGGGGAGGTTTGCATGACTGCATTCTCAGAACATCACAGATGATGTTAAAAATGAGATTTTAAATTTTCCCTAGTATAGAGGTTTAGTTGTAATGTTTGGCTGCTCTGCTGCAGAGGTGATGAAAAGGGCAAGCTGATCTAGAGAATCTCTTAAGATTTTTCAGCCCCCTTTTCCAAATTTTCCAGTGGGTTGTCTATCTCCTCATCCAGTTTTAGCAAACAGCAGCATAAACAGCATCATCAAAATACAGGTAAACAGATTTTTAAGAAGAAATATGGGGTTTCCAAAAAGAAGTCTCAAACCTTTAAAAGCCAAGGACACTCCAACACGTCTGAATGGCTATTCAATAGACTTTGTGAACCCCTTCCACCCTGCCTCCTTTTTTTCTTCCAGAAAGTCTAAATCTCCATTTTTTTGTTTGGCAACAGATAATTTCAAAGAAATCATTTCTGAAAATCTTTCTTCAAAGTTGCAGTTGGCAGTGGAAGGAAATTCTAGGTGGTCATTCATCATCCTTCAGACCAGACTATCTTGTTTCCACTTCGTCATATGCTGTCCTAAGGAGTGACAGAACTAGTCCCACCTTCCCAGGTGAGGGAGTATTTTTATTCAAGGATGTCCCAAGTGCCAAAGAAAGAAAATTATTGGAGACCAGTTCTGGATCTTTCTTTCCAAAACCTGTTTGTGATAGTGCCCAAATTCAAAATGATGTTCCTTCACAACTCTTCTTCAATTAAAAAAAATAAATACAAATAGATCTAGGTTTTCCACTCAGCCTTTGGTTACTGTGAGGCAATATCTCAGGAGGTTGAGTTTTGTGGCATCTGTGGTTCTTATCATACCCCTGGCAAAACTCCACATGAGAAAGATACAGTGATATCTGAAGTCTGTCTGGCCTCATCACCATCATCCTTTGTTTTCCAAATCCCATTGCTATGTCAAAAGAAAAACTTTTTGGTGGAGACAGATATTTTTAAATTCATGTGTCCCTCTCTGCTACAAAACATTCAGTCACCACCGACACTTAAGAATTTGCTTGAGGAGCATTTTCTGATGTGATAAAAGTGCATGGTGTGTGGGGCACTAAGGACAGATGCAAGCACAGAAATGTAAAGGAGATGATTTCCCTTATCAAGGCACTCAACTCTCTGAACTGTCTTTGCTCCTCGGGACATCTTCAAGTGGTTGCAGACAACACTACAGTTATGTGTTACTTCAGCAAGCAAGGAGAAACCAGGTCATACTTCCTTTGCAGACAAGCCATGTTAGCTTAGGATAGAGCTTCACAGGACATTCTGACTCTACAGGCATCCTACTGTCAGAGCAAAACTATATGACAGACAAGCTGAGTAGGACAAGAGAAATCCCTCATGAATGGAAAATAGATCAGCGGATCTTCCAAGATTTGCTCCATTGTGGATAATTCCTGTCTACTTGAGCATTAAATCCCTAACTTGGATGCCTACAAGAAGTGTGTGTATTGTCTTGGAGCAACTCATTTAAACATTAACTGCTCTATATCTGCTGCCTTTAAGACTAGAGCATTAGCTGATAGATGCAGTAAACTTATATTGAAGGGTCTTCTTCCTCCTCCTACAGTTTCTTCTTCAGTTGCACATCCCCCCATTTATAAGCTCAAGAGCTCCTTCAGAGCATAGGAAGAGCTCCCTGTCGAAGTCCCCCAGGACTTCCTCAGAACCGTCTCTGAAAGTTGCAGAGATTTTGGATGAAACACCCTCAAACCAGAAGGTATGCTCCTTGTATCCAGACTCCTCAGATCCTAAATCTTTGGATCTGATTGTACTTTCAGCAAGCTGTACAGCTCAGATTTCTGATCCCAAGCCCTTGGATCCAAAACACAGTACTTCACATACTTTAGGAGCTCACACCCCAAAATTCATTTGGATCTGTTCTCCCCTAGTATCTGTTCCCTTTTCTTACAAACTCCCAGAAAGCACTCTAAGCCCCAGTCTACCACATCCTCCAGGTCCTCCAGAAGCAGATGTGGATAGAGTTCATAACTCAAGGGGGGGGGGGTCATTTCAGATCTGTCCCCTACTTGGATCCTTGAGCCTTCCAACCACTTCTTACACAGTACTGTCTCCTTCTCAGATCCATCTTTCTGCTTCCGAAATCCAGGGTCCGACAGCAATGAGAGGTCAGTAGTTGGATCCGAAGAGAATCACTTCCGTGACTCCGACAGCATCCCTAACCAGTTCTGCTCTTATTACTTCAGATCGGAACAGGTCCTGGAGCCAAACAGCAGTGTCAGATCTCTGGGACTGGGGTAAACTCTGATGTTATCGGATCTATCCCTGCCCCTCAGATCCTTGGTGATGGACAGCTCAAGGTAATTCCATGGATCTGGCTGGAGTTGTGATCTACCCGTACTGGAAGTCTCGGCTCCTATGCAGGTGCCTACCGCTTCTCTGGGTACATCTGCTTTTGAGGTTGTGGAAAGGGCTCTTTCTAGAGATCTGGTCTCTCATTCCTCAGATCCACTTCCTGTTCACTCTTTGGTTTCAAGCTGTGAGTCCATCAGACCTTTTCCACAGGGATAGCCAGTTCCAGGTAGCTTCCAGTCAGTTCCTGTAGAGAACTGCCCTTGTCTTCTGATACCTCCCATGAACATCCCCCTGAGAGAACGTGCAAGAGGAGGCACATAGATTCTCTGTCTGAATCTCTCACTGATGATACTGATTTCAAGCAAGGAGAAGGGTCTGCCAGACCACCACTGGATGTTGTCTCCTGTGGAAACATATTACTGATCCTTAGGCAGAAAGGTGGTTGGTATTTTGATAGTTCTCCGGAAGAATCAGTATATTTGGAAGCTTTTGATTCTGGTCTATCTATGTCTTAGGTTACCCCCCCAGCAGATGAGCTCATTTATTTAGTTTCTCCCTGGGCATGGAAGAAGCTGGATTCTGCTGAGTCTATATCAAGACGTCCTGACAAATTCCTAGCTTCCCCTAAGGATAGGCCCAACTGGAACAAAGGTGTCTCAGTAGATGCTGTGGTGGTGGTGGCAGCCGCTAAAAAAGATCTAGCAGAACAGAGCTTTTCTGTCTACCCTACAAACTGAGAATTTAGGATGCTGGACAGATTCAGAAAGCAAGTCTTTACCTCAGCAACATTCGCCTTGAGGTCTGTTAACTACCTGCACATTTCACAAGACGACAGAGAGATTTGACAAAAGAATTGTCAAATTCTATCCCTCTGAGTCCATGCCTGCAGAGGATTTCAAAAGATCATCTTCTCAGCTGACCAGTGTTTTGTCAATTTCCAGTGCTTCCATGAGGTTGATCTCTCAGGCAGCTGAAGGCACCTCACGGGCTGCTGGTTTAGACATTGCTGTAAGGAGACATGCATGGATACGACTATGTGATTTTGCGGAGCCTTTCAAGACATCTTTTATCAATGCTTCCTTTGATGGAACATCGTTATTTGGTTCATCTGTGAAAGAAATGCTTACCCACAGTGAACAAGGAAGGAAAGACCCCATCTGCCATGTGAATCAAGTTTTCTACCCCTCAGTAAACCTTCTCTAGAAATCGGATAGGTGATAGGAAGATATGGTTCTGCAAATCTCAAGGACCTTTCCAAGATCCACATGGGGATAACTCTTCCAGAGGCAGAGGAGGCAGTTCTAATGGTAGTCATCATTCCCAGAGGTAGAGGCGGCCTGGAAAATCAGGGTTTCCATAATTCCTTTCCGGACTGACCTTTTCAGTGCTCCTGAAGGTGCTGCCTGACTGCCTACATTTGGAGGCAGTTGGGGGGGGGGGGGCATTGTCCTTGCACCTAGATGCCTGGTCTACTATAACAAAAGATTCCAGGGTGCTAAAAATAATATCCAGAGGCTACTCCATACCATTTTTCCAACCCCCTAGACTACAAAAGAAAAAAGCTTCCCGATGTTCCATCCAGTCAGAGGAAGGCAGTAGCTCAAGAAATTCAAAAGCTGCTAGACAAAAGAGGCATCCAGTAAGTCCCACCAGACCAAATGGGATTAGGAACTTGTGCATGCTTCTTTTTAGTGCTCAGAAAGACAGGTGAGATGAGACCAGTTTTGGATCTGAGCAAACTGAATCAGTAAGTGAAAAAGTCAGAGTTCTGAATGGTCATTGTCCAGTTCATTCTGACGTTTCTTCCCAAGGATTGATTGAATGTGCTGCATAGATCTTCAGGATGTTTACTATCACATCAGAATAGATGGGTACTCCCAAAGACACTTAAACTTTTGTCTGGGAGCCAGTCACTACCAATTGAGAGCCCTTCCCTCTGGGTACACCACAGCCCCCGGAGTGTTCACCAAATGTATGGCAGTGGTGTCACTTGAGACTTAAAGAATTCCTAGTGTTTCCATATCTAGACGACTGAATCCTCTCTACCCCCTCCACGCATCTCCAAGGACTGTTTGCTTCAGATTTGTCACTCACTGGGAATAACCTTCATTTATGCCAAATAAAATCTGACACCAGTTCAGAACCTGGAGTTTATTAGCATACATCTGAACATGGCAATGTTCACCGTATAGACTCACTCAGATCTCAGGGTCATCAGATTATTTCACATCTGTCTCCTCCAGCCAAATTTATTCTTCAAGTGCTGGGGTCTATGGCAGCAACAATAGTGCTACTTCCGTTAGCATGATACTATATGAGTGTTCTTCAATGGACTCTAGATGTTCAGTGGTCTGTTTTTCTACAACCCTTATCCTTTCAAGTCAAGCTTACACTGATTTGCAGACACTACATCCATTGATGGATTTAGTCAGTACTTATTTAGGTTGACCCTTTGTTCTACTGTCCCCATTGACCACGGTGACTATAGACACCTCCCAATTGGGGTGGGGAGCATTATTTGGGAAAGGTGGTCCAAAGCATGTGGTCCCCCCAAGAGACCAATTCACATATCAATGTCCTGGCGATGAGAGCAGTTCTATTTGCATTGTAGGCATTCCAAGATGCTCTTCCTGTAGGGGCTATTGTGATTCAGACAGACAACATGTATGTAGTCTGGTACATCAACAAACAAGGGGGAACCTGGTCTTAACCTCTCTGCAGAGAGGCTTTGAGAGTGTGGCAATGGGCGAACTCCACCAGCTGCTGTCTGTTTGCAATGCACATTCTGGGGGAAATCAACATACTAACAGACAAGTTAAGAGTCCATTCTGATGCCTGACAAGTAGTCTCTCAAACAGTAATGGAGGAAATTTTTCCATTGTTGGGACCAATCTTGCTGCGACCTGTTTCCGTTCCCCCACAACAACAAGTGAAGCAGGCATTTTGCCCTGATCCTCCCTCAGGGGAGTCACTGAGAGATGCTCTAATCCATGTTTGGCCATCTGGTTTCCTTTATGCTTATCCCCCACTTCCCTTGATCCCCAAATTCCTACAGAAAACAGACTAGTTGAAGGACTTAGTCATCCTCACTGCCCCCTACTGGCCTCAGTAGGTGTGGTTCCCTTTCATTTTGTCACATCTTCATTATTCTCCCTGTATACTAGACCCAACTCCAGATCTCCTCTCATACACTGCAGGGATGAATCTTCACAATGTCTTAGCCCTCAAACTAATCGCATGCTTTATCCAGTCCCAATAATAGCCAGACTGCCCAGGCATTCTTCCGCAGTACATACTGTTCTACATACCTCTCAAGTGTACCTCGTTACAAGGAACGTACCTCATTTGGGGTTTTAAAACGTTCATGTTCCTCGAAGTTCCTTAAAGTTCTACATTGATAGACTCTGTCACACATTCAGGAATTTTTTTTAAGTGAAATCCATTGTAAATAGAAATTAATCATATTAATTCATTAAAAGATCTTCTTTATAAGTAAAACCAGCATATTTTAACCATCCTATGACCTTCCTAGTTGAAGTTGTTAGTAAGCCATTAGTATGTGTTCCACAGTTTGCCCATTTGTTTCACATTATGAGGGCTAATGTTCCTCATTTTGGACATGGAAAGTTGAGAGCTATGCGGTCCTATTATCCTCACAAAAAGACTCTACCAAGAAGGTTTACAGGAGTAAGTGGAAAAGAATTTCCTTGTGAAAATTGAGAAATAATGTTGACTCTTTTTTTGCCCCGGTCTTGGTTGTTCTTGATTTCCTGGCTACACTTTTCAAAGAAGGAGATAGTTTTTCTATTATTAAACTACAATTGGCAGCAGTTTCACATTTTCATATAGGAGGTGATTCCTCTTTGGCCTCTTCCAAGTTATGTAAAACTTTTCTGAAAGGCATCTTTCTACTTAGACCTCTATTAAAAGATCCTTCTGACCTCTGCAAGAACGGTATCTGAGATGTAAGCTCTTATGGTGAGTCAACCCTATCTCATTTTTCATATGGACAGGGTTTCTTTGAGAACTAATCCTTATTTTATGCTTGAAATCATATCCAAGTTTACTTTAAGCCAAACTATCCATATCTCTATTTTATTTCATGAACCTAAAAATGAAGGACAAAGGATATTCCATGCCTTATGTGACAATGCGAGGTATTGCCAGCTGTACCAGGAGAAGTAGTACAGTGGATGTGTAACATATGTCAGCACAGCTAGCTGGAATTTTGTAAAGAATTATATGTCATTCGTATATCAAACTGATTTGTACAGATGCTTGTTTTGAAAAATGTATTTGTAAAGCTGCTTGTGTTAAAATGTACAGACAGTATGTCCTGCTAGACAGAAAAAGAAATATATATGTATTATTGTAACTGTTTAAATGTATATGTATTAACAGATTATACTGGAAGAGAAAAAGTTAATTTCAATCCACCCAAGTTTGAAAATAGTTTGAAATTAAATGACCTGGCTTAGGCCATAGAGATTTTATCTTACCATTCTCAGTGTAGCCAGAGACAAAAAGTCTGTACTAGGAAGCTTCCTGCATTGTCTTTGGGGTAAATAATTGCTACTGTGGAACGGTGGAGGTTTGAAATTGTTTTGACTTCTGCGGCAGCACATCTTAGCAAGGCTGTGTGTGTGTGTGTGTCTGTGTCACTGACACATGGGTGATAAATCCTGACAGTTTCTAACAATGGGGGGATTGCATTGGAACCAGAAGTCAGATGACCACATATATGTGATGTCATTCTATAATCTAGGACAAAAATTATATTTTAATACTAGGTGAGACAGAAGTCTCATGGCACTCTGTTTTGGAAACTTGACATAGAAGGATCACTCACTTACTTCATCTTGCCTTGCTCTAGTAAGTGACCAGGGAATAGTAACTCTTGAGATCAGTCAGGCAAATATAGTGAGATTAGTTAAGTACTGTTTTTCTGTATCTGTGTGAATCTATTCATCTGTGATATTTTCCTGTTATTGAAACTCTGGTGTTTATCATGTTCTTCTCTTATTTATTATTAAATGTATACAAGCTTTTCAGTGTGGCTGGTCTTTTAGAGAATATTTTAATCTCCAAGAGTATATAAATATATATATATATATATATATATATATATATATGTATATATATATATATATATATAGTTATTTAGTGACAGCTCTGGCCACTCCTGGAAGCGTTGCTGTTGGTCAAACTACCATTTGTATTTATTTATTTATTTATTTTAAATTAATATTAAAAACTATATTAGTATTAATTTTGCTCAGTATAATTGAGTACCCTTGCAAGAGCCTTAGAGTAGCTGGATTTGGAGTGTCTGGTGGTGGTGTAGCTACCTTATAGTCTTGGCAGACGGGGTCATAGTTAGTAAATCAGTGCCAGCCTTTCTCGTGTGTGAAAATTAAATCTCAAAGAGTTTGTGTGTGTGTGTGTGTGTGTGTGTGTGTGTGTGTGTGTGTGTGTGTGTGTGTGTGTGTGTATGTGTAAAAATGAAATCTCAGAGTGTGTGGGTCAACTGCGTGGAGCAGGGATACAAAGCACTTGTTTCACAGAGAGAGTGGTGGAGAACTTGGCTTGGACACTCGGCTGAGGTCTCAGCTCTATAGCTGTGCCAGTGTGGAGTCTTATTGAGGACCGGGAGGGAGACAGAGAAATCCAGACCCCGGACTGTGTGTGTGTTCCCTGTGTGCTCTTAAGGGAGAGTGTGCTTAATGCAGAGAGCTGCATCTGGAAATAATGGGTGTATCCATTTTTGTTCCAAGTGAACGACACTCTCCAGTGCCAGTGGTGAGGATTCAGGCTCCTTGATTATTAGCCCAGAGTGGGGATGTCACACTTTAGATGCTCAGCGACAACTCGGGCACCTAGCCGCCTACAACTTTTCCCACTCTGATATCTTTATATAGTCCCCAGTAGGCGCGGCGCCATTTTTAAATATCCTCTCCTAACCTATCTGCCTGTCCTGCTTGCTGCTGGTCTGCCCGTAGGTGAGTGCCTGTTTCCTATGGTGAATTGAGAAATTTAACCTGACAACTACTTTTTTTGTTCTCTCTTATCAACAATATTGCTGTAAGATGTTGTGGCACCTTTATTAGTGATATAGAGTGCCGATACCTATGAACTGCATGAATCGTATTTGTCAATGTTTAGCCTATAGTGACTGTTTCTGTTACATCAATCTAATTCACCTATTTAACCTGCTTTTGTAATTGGAAATACGAGTCTTATGACTTCTTTAATTTACTGCTGTTGCAATTGAAACGTAAATGCTGGCATTCTGTGTTTTGTATTGTTAATCTGTTCTGCCTCGCAGTTTTGATGCGTCAATACTAAAGTTTACTGCCTCGCAATTACACTGTTATAGTGTTAAAATAAATGTATGTAAACCCCTGCTGAACATTAGTAAATCCAATTGTTACATATCTTATATTCTCCCTAACTGTAACATCCATTTCATGTTTTCGGCTAAACCTTTGCTGGCGTTTGAGCGTTGAGTCGAGCTATATACTATACTTATTTTTAAGACATCACGCTCACATGTGGATGCAATTTTTATGCTAAGTTTCTACCTGTATTGCAATTGGTATTATAACAACCCTTAAAGATAAGGATAAGCTGTACAGAATAGTAGAGATGTAGTTTTATTTCTTGCATAATGCATTGTTGACTATTGTAGCCTTTTGTTTGTTTGGTACCTTCTCTCTGTACATCTCTTTCCCTTACTACATCTTTTCACCTTACTTTTCCTCTCGTTCTTGGCTATCCCTGACTTATTTATACTTGCTTGGAGATTCCTGCTCTTTCAACTGTAACCCCTTATTTCTCCCGCTACTTCTTGGCTTCAGCAACGATTGTGTGTTGTTGACGCAGTAACCCTATGCTCCTTCTCTGACATCTTCTTCTTATTATTAAAGTTGGTGATTAGTAACCGATGTGGCATTGCTTTCAGTACTTACTTATTCTGTTTTTCTGTAAACTAACTATTTCCTCAGCCCCTCTTCTCCTTGCTAACTTACAGTTGTAGCTTTACAGTGTAACTTGGGTTGCTATAGTCGCTTAATTAACTGTTTGAATCTTTTCCTTACAGCTGGCCCTCGGTTGTGTTTACTAAGGTTGTGTTTACTAAACCCCTCTTGTAGTGGCTATCTGCCCAGCGAATAAGCTCCATTAAAGCTCCTCCAGGAAGAGAGAAATTTGACTCTGCCACCGTTCTCTAGGCAGCACCTGCTCTAAAACCTGCCGCATGTATGTACTTCTAGTACTGCTGTTTGTTAGTCACAAAATAACGCTCTGCCTCGTGGCTGCCAACAGCTTGCCTTACTCAACACCCTCCTCTCATCAGTGTCCGTTTTTATTTTTTCTCATTTCTTTTTTCTTCATTTCTACTAGCCTGGTACTGGATAGCTATTACAGTATAAAACCACTAGATGGCAGTATAAGTCTGCTTTTCCTTCTCTAGTTGTATTCCAGTCTGTAGGGAATTAAGTTCTCTAAAACTTCTTATCCAATCTCTTGAATCTACTTCAAGTAATTCTATCTGTCCTACCCTGTGTTTCTCTCCTTATCCCACCCCTTCCCCAGTCACTAAGCCCAAACCTAAACTAAGAGCTCATATCTCTACCTCAGTTCCTTATTCTATCTCTAGGTTTAGGTGATTACCTGTTTTCTTACATCCTCCTGCTCTTCAAACACTGACCCCTGTAGTGTTTTGACAATACTAACCTATACACATTTGTTTTTAGCACTATCTGGACTCACTTAATTTCTACAGAGTCTCTCAAATCCATCCTTTTACATCCTATTATTTTCCTTCTCCACTAGAAGAGCTCAGCTAACCCTGGGAGTGGTCCCAAAAGAGCTTACTGATTGTTTTTCTCCTGGCTTTCCTTCTCCTTTGCTCATCCCGCTCCGTTCACCCTACGGGCTCACTCCGCTCCCCTACCCCCAATTCCCACCCACCCCCAGTGGTCCTACACTTATACAGAATTAGCCCAACCCACTTCCTCCTCCACCAATAAGAACTTACGTCCTTAAAACAACTTACAAACTCCACCCACACTTTTTTGCATCAATCTAACTCACTTTCAACTACACACTCCAATAAAACAACCCCACCATAGTAACACTTAATCTTTACACATAACTACCACCTGCGCCTTACTACACTCTATCACTCACTATGTACATTTCTAGCATTAATACATCGTACATCCTACTCTACTCCTTCATACTGCTAAACACACTTCTCATCTCTTACTCCCCCACCTACCTTGAAAACAGAAAATTATTTCTATCCCACCCAACACTAAAAAAGGCCACTACCCACCTTGTAAACACACCTCTAGTTCACAGCAACATAACATCAACATTTCCATACCTCTTACCTCACTACCATAGAACATTTCATATCAAATTTTTCCAAAACACGAAACCTTTTACAATTTCTTCAAGACATCCCATAAACACACATAGTCACCAACAACTACTATGCCTTTATGGCAACATTCACCCTAATCCTGGCCCAAACCATGACCAACCCATTATGCCAAATAACAACCCAACTGAGCTTATTAATCCTATAACCAAGACCAATACTGTCCAGATTGCTCATCTCAATATTCGGAGCCTAAATAATAAGATAACCCAACTACATGCTCTCCTAGACCTCTACTCCTTTGATATCCTATGTCTGTCTGAAGCCTAGCTAAAAGTAGACACCAAGAACAATGACATACTACCACCAGGTTATAACATCATTAGACTTGATCGTCAGATCAAAAAGGGCGGAGGAGTAGCAATACTCTACAAAACTGAACTATTAGTTACCACCTTCACTCAACAACAGTGAAATCTTAATCACCAAACTAGAAATTAATAAAAATAAATCCATTTACATCATTTGCTGTTATATCCCCCCAGGTAACAATATCATTAGCCTAGAAAACCTACTGAGCTGGCTCTCAACCTCTTTCCCTCAGGAAACCATACTATTAGGTGACTTTAATATTGATTGGAACTGTTGTATTTCCCAATTTCCAACCTCTCACATCAACCTCTATGGCTTTACTCAGACTATTACCGTCCCTACCCGAATAAATAAAACCAGTTCCAAACAGAGTATCCTGGACTGGATCCTAGTTAACACTAACCCTATGTGTTATATCTCAGGTACACTACCTGATAATATCAGTGACCATCAAATCACTTTTATCAACCGACAAAAAAGCCCCATCCCCACTAATACTCAACTCAGAACTAACAGGAACAAAACTAACTTCAACATACACAACTTCCTATTAGAGCTAAAAGCTTGCAACTGGTCTCCTCTGAAATATTTGCCTCTAGATGAAGCTGTCTCTTACTTTAACAATAAATTCCTTCAAATCCTTGACCACCATGCCTCTACAAGAGTAACAAGAACCAAAACAAAGCCTGCTCCTTGGCTATCCAAAGAAACCAAACAAAAAATGTTACATAGAAATAGAACATGGGACAAATGGAGAGCTACCAAAAACCCAGCTGACCATGTGACCTTTAAACAACTTAGAAATCAAACAAAGAAACTGATAGTCACTGATAAAAGAAATTACTACTCAAAAGTCCAATATGCACAACATCAAAACCCCAAAAAATTCTGGAAAGGTATCAACAAATTACTGCACCCAGGTAACTCCAAAACACCTACACCCTCAACCCTCACTCACACATCCCCAATTCAAATTGCTGATGTATTTAACTCATTTTTCAAAGATACTGTTACCTCCCTAGCTTCAGCCCTATCCCCACCATCCATACAAGCACCCAACTCCCTAAGCAATAATCCCCCCTCATTTAAACTACAACCAGTCTCAACAGATCTCATTCATAAATTACTTACCAAGCTAAAACCTTGTACCCCTTCAGCTGACCTCATTCCAGCCGAATAACTACAGATTGCAGCCAAACCACTGGCCTTCCCTGTCTCTATTTTAATCAATCGTACCATAACAGAAGGCTGTATCCCAATCCTTTGGAAAGTCTCTCATATCATCCCATTACATAAAAGTGGCAACTTAAATTACCTCTCTAACTTCTGTCCCATAGCCTTACTTTCCCCTTTAGCAAAAATCATGGAAAGATGTATACATAGGCAATTACTTAATCACCTCCTCCAAAACAATCTCCTAGCAGACAGTCAACATGGTTTTAGACCTCATCACAGTACTACTACTGCACTCTTGTCTTTCACTGACCATATTAATAGAAATAGGAATAACAACTTACTGTCCTCTGCTCTATTCTTAGACCTCTCTAAAGCCTTTGATATGATCAACCACACTCTCTTACTTAGCATCTTGAAATCTCTTGCTTTGGACTCTCAGGCTATCCAGTGGTTCTATTCCTACTTAAATAATAGACAACAAGCAGTGCGATGGGAAAATCACTTATCATCTCTTCTTCCTATCAAAATAGGTGTACCACAAGGCTCAATACTTGGACCTCTCCTCTTTTCTATTTTCATAAACAACCTAGATAAGTCCCTTCCTTAATCAATCTGTATTCAATATGCTGATGATTCAACACTCATATGCTCAGCTTCTTCCATTAATGACCTTCAAAATATCACTCAAAAAGCTTTCACAGCAGCCGAAAACTGGTTCCAACAATATTGCCTCTTACTGAATCCAAAAAAGACTAAACTATTACTATTCACTCCATCACATAAGTCATCCTCTCTCTCCTTCAATATATCCTCTAACAATGGCACCATAATATCCCCTGATCCTACGACCAAACTTATTGGTGTCACAATAGACCACAACCTCAACTTTGATTCCCATATTAACTTAACTATCAAATCAATCAATAGAAAACTTGGATCTCTACAGACTTAAACCCTTCCTCACTCCCTCAGCCAGAAGTACTTTAGCACAAACCCACCTACTCTCTACCCTATTTTATGCCTCTCCAATCTATACAAACCTAACTAAAAGTAACCTCAACAAACTAGCAACAGCTTACCATAATATAGCCAGATTTGCAACAGGAGCCCCATTTCGTACCCACCATTGCTCTAATCTCAAACAGCTAGGCTGGCTAGAATTACAAAATCATATACGACTTCTGCAACTGACCATTACCCACAAAATCTTTCATCAGCCCACTAATATCACTATACTCTATTCCCTTATTACCCCATATAAAAACATCTCTTCCCTACGCTCTGCTACCAAACTACTAGCTGCCTCCAACAAATCCAACAACAAAGCTGGGGATAGTCTATTCTCCAACTGTACTGCACCCATCTGGAACAAACTTCCAAGTGAACTTATGTCTATTACCTCTTTACCTACTTTCAAGAAGCATATAAAATCATGGCTTTATTCACAGTGGCTCTGCCCTTGTTCTAACCCTGACTAATCCTTTTTTGTTCCATGCCTTTTCCTTTCTCCTGCTAGCTATAACAAGATATTCTCTTACTGTTTCTTTACTTCTCTTTTAATCTTGGATTCCCAATACCACTATGATGGATGGATGTTTAAAAGAAGAATCTAATGTACTTTTTCCTGTTGATGCTATTAGTAGTTTTAGACTTTTATGAAAATGTTATGTACTACAGTCTGTCTTTAAATACACCCTCTGTACAGCTATGTTTGTAAAATTATGTCTTACTGTGGAGCTTTTCTCCCCGGGCCTCTACTGAAAATGGACATTAATCCAGCTAGACTAGCCCGGTCAACAAATGTCAAATAAATAAAATAAATAAATATTAATTTTACAGGATGAAAGTGCTCAGTTTGGTTCCATTTTTGCATTAAAATATTATAATTTTAGTTCATCAAAGTGGTCTGGATTTGTTTTATATCTTGGTTTTGTAGTACAGTTTGTGCTACTTATTGTTTTTGGTTACAGTCCTGTACATGCCATCCTTTGAATGACAGGGGAATGTAAAATATCAGAAAGAGTATGGTTCCTTAATTTATATACAAAATAATTCTTATATACAAAATATTTACAAATATTTACATATGTCCAAATATATAAATATACAAATCTGTAAACACACATTCATAAGTTCCTTTACAATCATACAGAATTTTCATCGTTATTAGATCCCCCACTCCTTTCTCTATAACCATCATCTGATATATTGTTGCTAAAATCCATTTATCATTAAACATAATTTCATTTATTCTTTCATTCCATATAACATAAAATAACTTGCGTATTCTTTTAACATATTCATTATTTCTATTCTTATAATATCCATATTTAATCATATTCATTTTTATTTTATCCAGTTTTTTATATCTTCAAAATATCTTCTTTACATAGTTTTCTCCATAATTTTTTTACTCTTTTACATTTTAAAAACACATATTCCATAGTTTCTTCATGACAATGTGAACGTGTTCTGTAACTTTTCATTTTATGTGGCATATTTCATTTTACTGGCAATTTATTACCAGTCTCCACAAAAAATCTTCACATTCTACTTTCTGAATACACCATTTACTTCTTATTTTATAGCTTTAATTTTTTCATCTGTTAGATTTTCCCTTGATTTTACATAATAAATAATGTTTTAGCATTACATTTTTATGCTACATTTTTCTATCTTGTCCTATATCCTCAATTTTTAGTTTCCACAAAATATTTTTCTTGGTAAATTTTATTTCTTCATGTATACACACATTTTCTGTTTGTCTTTTTACCATACCCAAAAATTTATCATACTTGTATTTATACAGTTTTACTACTAATCTCTCATTTTTTTCATTTATCCACTTTAACACTTTTGTATAAATTTAATGAAGCAGCATATCCCACTGGGTTAATTAACCCCAACCCCCCCCATTTATTTATATAGAAAACTTCTCTTTTTATTGGGTTTAATGCAGTAATTCCTTTTCAGATACTGTTGGCAGCATAATTACACTTGTTACGTATGGTATTTTTTCCCATCAGCACTGAATTTATCAAATAAGCCTTTTTTATTTATTTTTTTAACATTTGTTAACTGGAAATGTCCGACTTGTAACAAAGCCAATTTTCAGCGGAGGCCCAGGTAGACACACTCCATGTGCATGTCTTTGTAAAAACTGGACCACCCGGAGGAAACCTACACGAACGCAGGGAGGATATGCAGACTCCACACAGAAAGCACTCCAGCCGAAAATCAAACTGGGGAACTTCTTGCTGTGAGGCGACAATGCTACCACTGTACCACTGCACTGCTGAAATAAAAAAATACAAGAATTCCATATGCATTTTTATTGAATGATAATGTATATGTTCTCCAGAAAAGACAGGTTTATTTTTTCTATTGTTTTTTTCCCCATTGAATTCTACTTGTATCTTTATTCCCAAATTTTAGACGTAACATAAAATGTCATTAATTGTAAAATGTATACTGTGATCATTACTACATCACCAAAACCTTTTAATTGTGCAAATTATTGCTACTTTTATCAAAGTTTTGTTTTTTTGCAATTATGATAATGTCATCTGCATGTGTAAACAGAACTGGAATTCTTAACCTTTCATGTGTTACATACCCCACCTCCTTCATTTTGTAATTTATTTCTCATACTGTCACATTCATAATGAATGCAAAGAGTATACAGCTCGTTGGACATACCTGTCTTATAGCACTCTTCATATGTACCTCTTGGCTTAACCAGCCGTCTGCAAGTATTTCTACTTTATTATTACTCTACATTGGTATACATAATTTCCTAACTTCCTCACTTATATTTTTATTATTGCCCATAAGATTTCATGTCCAATTGTGTCAAATGCCTTATTGATTTTCGCTTCTTCTTTTCTGTTTGTGATATCATCCACAATTTCTCTATCATTAATAATTCTTAGCAACCCTTCTCCTTTTTACTATATATGGTATCTTCCATACTATTTCCATTTTAGTTTCAAATCTCTTGCATTATTTTCATAAAGATCTTATAATCATTATTCAGTATTGTTGGTCTCCAGTTTTTATAATAGTCTTCTGTCTTGCTTTCTCCATATGAATTTAAGTATTCTACTACATACTTATTTATACATAAAACCTTCATTTAGCCATTTATCCAAAATCTTTAAAATATATATATATATTTTCAATCCCTTAAATTTTTATACATTTCATACCCCGTCTCGTCTGGGCCTGCAGTCAAATTTATATTTACTTGTCCTAATGCTTTATCTAGTTCATTTAAAGAAATATCCTTTTCCAATTCATTGTTTTCTTTTTCTATTTTTTTTTTTACTTTCCGTGTTTTTTCTTTGCCTTTTTTTCTTAAAGCATTTATTGTGCGTATTGTTGTACACTATTCATAATCTTTTCATCTTTTCCTGAGTTTTTTCTATTTTTTATTTACATTTTTATTTCTCTCATTATTCTACAGTCTTGGTTTACTAATCTGCTTAAGTAACTTGATACTTCTCTTTTTCCTTTGTAAAAATATCTCTGTTTATATAACAATAATTGTATTTTTTGATTTATTTAATATAATTTTCTATCATTATATTATAAATATTCCAATTCATTGTTATTTGTTGTTTTATATTTTTCTTTCTCCTTTTCTCACATTATATTACCACTGTAAAAACATATTTTTATATTTTTCCTTAAATATTATCTACCATTCAAATGAACTTTTATAAAAAAAAAACTCATACTAATATGATCTTTTCATATCTGTATTATATTCCTAATCTCTTTCCTACTTCATCCCATGCTTTTTATATATTCCTTGTTTTTCTTTATCTCTAGCCATGTTACAAGTTGATCAGAAAGTCTTGTTTCAACTACCTACTGAAGTTACATCTGATGCCTTTACTGTATTTCTACAGAATGTGGCTATTCCAGAACATCTCTCATTTTCCAAGTTCCAGATGGTCTTTCCTCCCCATGATTCCTCTGTAATCTTTCTTCATTTGTTAAAAATATTGTGTCATTTAATATAATTACATCTACATCACATGTATTACACCACTCCAAAATTTCTATTTTTCTTACTATATTCTTAATACTACTCGCATTTACAGAAAGCACTCTAAAAATTTTCATTTTCTGTTTTCTTTAGATTCGTGATGTGACATATACCCCCTCTGGGCCAGTAATCAAGGAGCCTGAATCCTCACCACTGGCGAGGGATGTTCACTTGGAACAAAAATGGATACAGACAGTACTTCCAAATGCAGCTTTCTGCACCAAGCACAATTTTCCTGAAAAGCACACAGGGAACACACTCTTTCTGGGGTCTGGGGTTTTGCCCTCTCTCTCCAGGTCCTCAGTAAGACTCCTCACTGGCATAGCTATAGAGCTGAGTTCTCAGCCAAGTGACCCAGGCCAAGTCCTCCACCACACTCTGTGAAACCAGTACTCTGTGTCCCTGCTGCAAGTAGCTGACACACACACACTCTTTGAAATTTGATTTTCACGCGTATGTATTCACACACACACACACACACACACACACACACACACACACACACACACACACACACACACACACACACCTGAGAAAGGCTGGTACAGATATAATAGCTATGCCCCTCTGCCCAGACTGTAAGGTAGATACTTGCCCCCAAGATGCTCCAAAGCCAGCTACCCTAAGGCTGTTAAAAGGGTACCCAATTTTACTGAGTAAAATTAATAGTAATACAAGTGGTAGTATTTGACCAATGCAGCAAGGCTTTCAGATGTGGCCACAGTGTCACCAAATAGATATAAGTACTCTCAAAGGTTAGAACATTCTCTAAAAGACCATCCGCAGTGAAATGTTTAAATATATTTAATAATAAATAAAAAAAGAATGTGAAAATGCTAAATATCTATTTACAATAAACACCAAAGTTTCAATCACAGGAAATATTTAAAAAAATAACACAGATGAATAGATTCGCACAGATACAGGAAAACAGTACTTAACTAATCTCACTGTATTTTCATGACTGATCTAAAGAATTACTATTCCCTGGTTACTTATTAAAGCAAGACAAGATGAAGTGGATGAGTGATCCTTCTATGTCAGGTTTCAAAAGCAGAATGCCCTGAGACTTCTGTCTCGTCTAGTATTAAAACATCATTTCAGTGTTGGATTACAGAATGGCATCAAATACATCAGATCATCTGACTTCTGGTTCCCGTACTACTCCTCCCTTTACAAGAAACTGAAAAAGAATCTCGCACATATGTGTTACCATACACACAGATAGAGCTTTGCTAAGATGTGATATAGCATCTGGAAGTCATAAAACCGTTTCGGCATTTCCACCATTCCAGAGTAGCAATTAGTTCACTGCTAAAGACAATACAGCAAAATTCCTAGTCCTTGTTTTTACAGATATTTCATCTCTGGCTGCAATCAGAACTGCAAGATATGATCTTTATGGCCTCCTAGGTAATTTAATTTCAAACTATTTTTCAAATTTAGCTGGAATAAGATTAACCTCTTGTCTTCCAGTATCCTCTGTTACAATATTAATTTCAACAGTTATAATACATTCTGACATACAAGTGTATTCCTTTTTTTCTGTCCAACAGGACCCACCGTTGGTACATTTTTTAACACAAGCAGCTTTAGAAGTACATTTTCGACACAAGCACCTGTACAAATCAGTTTGATATACAAATGACATATAATTCTTTACAAAATTCCAGTTAGCTTTACTGGCGTATGTTACACATCTACTGCCCTACTTGTCCTGGCATAGCTGGCAATACCTCACATTGCCACACATGGTTTCATAAGTTCATAGCTAATTACAAGGCTAACTTTCTTAACAGGTCATTCTAAACCTAACCAATTTCCTTCCTGAATGTGAGAATCAAACATTGCACCTTGTGTCTTTGAGTCAAATACCATAACCATTATACCAACCACCAATCTTTTGCTGTATATGTTCTTTTTCATCCATTTCCTTTCTTTTTTGAACTTTCTTGTCCCTTTAAATTTTCTTTTTTCTGTCTTGTACCCTTTTTACCAGTACAATTCTTTTTTTCTTTTACTACCTCCTAATTTGTCTTCATCACTTATTTCAGAACCTCCTCCTCCTTCTTTATTAATTTTTCTCATCTGTTTTTTTTCCTTTTATTTCTACTGCTTCTGTTTTTTTCTCTCTTTGCTCATTTTCTTCTGTTTCTTTTTCTTTTCTCTGTACTCTCATTTTCAGTTTTGCAGTCCATTCAAAAATGTCAGATTTTGTTAAATTTATTACATATTTTTACATCATGTCCCATTTCCCCACAAATATAACATTTTCGTTTGTCACAGTTACTTATCAAGTGTCCTTCTTTTCCAAAAAAAAAACGTTTTGGGTTGTCCCTGGTATTTTACAATTCCCCTCCACATTTATCATGTTGGTATATGTATAATTTGTTTTCTCTTTTTATTTTTAACACAGTATTACAGTCTCAGTCACCAGTCTATAAACCCCTTTTGTCATAAACCTTTGCAATATCCAATACTACTTTGCATAAAGCTTTCAAATGTCCTTTCAAAGTCCCTATTTCTATCTGTGCTCGAAATTGTACATGAATCTTTTTTTTTGTTTCCCTGTTAAATGCTTTTATCACACAAAGATTCCATGGATTACAGACTTTTTTCCCTATTTTCCAAGACAATTTTCCATTAAAAAACAATGTTACAAAATGTCTTTTTGTTAATAAGGATAAATGCTCATACCTTATGTGCTTTTACAGCCAAAGGTGCTATTAAATTGTCCCACACTTCATACCTGCCCATTTCTTTGTGTTCTTTACTTTGCATTCTTGCCATGTACTTCCATTTTTCATTTTCTTCTGTCTTCTTTTACTTTCTCTGCATATGTTTTCTTTTTCATCTTACCACTATTCTTCAGGATTGTCTACGTGTCCTCCTTTTGTATTTTCTCCACAATGTCCCCCTCAGGAAATATCAACCTCATTTTTTGGCTCACTCTACACCATCATTTCTTTAAGTAAATTGTCCTATAATGGCCATAATGTCCCCTCAGGAAATATCACCCTCATTTTTTGGCTCACTGTACACCATTGTTTAAGTAAATCATCCTACAAACCCGCCCAACTGGAGGGTTGTAATTATACATCCATCACTTGCTGACTCGTCTCCATGAAACAGGTGTCTTTGAAACATTTCCTCAGAATCTTGCACACATTTTCCTGTCTTGATACTTGCTGTCTCTTTCATTTCTTTCACCACTCCATCATCTCCTTCACTCTCCATCTGCCTCGCTGTTTCTCTGGGCCACTGCTGTGCCTGGAGAGGAAACAGGAAGTTCTCATACAAAATGGGTCCCTCTCCAATAGTGAAGAATAGGCTTGCTGCTTCTGGGACAGTTTGTAGTGGTTTGTCATTTCTGAGCAAGTTTGCCAGGCTATCTTGGATTGGAAGGGGCCTAGCTGTACTTTTGTGAAAGTATTGTGCTGATTGGAACCTGTCTGGTAAAGGGATCCCAGTCCAGGGCATGGAATAAACATCCTCATTGGTCCTTTTGAATATTTTTAAAATTTTTTTCAAGTTCTTAGATTATGGTATCTAGGCTCTGCTTTTGAGTATGTTTCTGCGTGTTTGCGCATCACGCACCACAGCGCATTGCCTCACAGTTGTGCGCCAAAGCCTGACAGTTAAATTCAACAAATTTTCCCTAAAACCCAGGCAGAAATATTCATCCACTGAGCTCCTGAGTGATCGATTCTGAATAGCCACCCATAGTGACAAGAGTCTTTGACCGAGCATTATGGGCAGTTGGACTACCCTTGTTTCTCCAGCCAACCTTGTTGACTTGGGTCTCCCGAGGCAGTGTAGCAATTGCCTCGCTACTCATACACATAGTACGCATCAAACATATACATTCACATATGCAGAGGTTCTCTTGAAAAACCTGAAAAACATGAGACCTCCAAAACACAAGACTACTACAACTAACACAGTCCCTACAGCACCCATGGTACATAGCAACACCAGTGTCTCAAACACCAAGCCAGTAAGGCGTAGCACTCAAACAAATTTTCTTGTCATTGGAGACTCAGTAGTGCAACACATGGCTGTCCCACTTACCAGGTTGGAGAATGAGAAAGACCCGGTCATCTGCCTGTCCCATGCCAAGTTTCGTCAGATCGTGCATGCACTTAGGTCTCTCAGCAATAAGTACTTTTATGACTCTGTTATAGTTAGTGGTGGTTTGAATGACCTGAGACATACCTCACTGGACTTTATGAAGAGAGACATAGTTGAGCTCTCTGAGTACGTGTCCCAGGCAGATATGTCCCTAGCCTTTAGCAGCATGCTGCCCTCACCTAGAATGATGCCACAGTATAAACAGAAAATGACTGATTTCAGTACTCTGCTCAGTTTTTGGTGTCATTCAAAGGGGATCCAGTTCCTGTCAGCCTGGGAAGCCATGTTTGACAAACCTCGCTGCTTTGCTAGAGGCAGTTTGCACCTGGCACCTGTAGGCTTTCAGCTACTGGAAAAAGCTCTTGCCTCCCCATACTGCCTTTTTTAGACAAGGTCTCAAAAACAACATTACCAACATGAAAATAATCAGTCAGAACAAAATAAGAGTCATGTTGCTAAATGCTAGGAGCTTAAACCAAAAACTGCACTCCCTGGCAGCAGTTCTGTCACTAGAAGATGTAGATGTCTGTGCAGTCACAGAAACCTGGTTCAAGGCATCACCACTAAGAACCCTTTTCAATCATAGCTTAACCACTGGCTTTGTTCCTGCAGAATGGAAAACAGGAACAGTTATTCCCCTCCACAAAGGTACCCTAGCAACAGACCTGGGGAAGTACAGACCCATAACCCTGACCAGTCTCATCTGTAAGGCCATGGAGCGTATCATTATTGACCTCGTAATAAAGACATAGGTGACCTCCAAACCCTGGATCCTACTCAATCCAGCTTTGTGAAGGGCAGATCCTGCCTGTTAAATCTGGTGGATTTCTTTGAAATTGTGACCAAGACCATTGAAGAGGAACAATTTCTGCACACAGCATACCTCGACCTGGCAAAGGCTGTCGACACAGTCCCACATTCAGGCATTACCAATAAACTTAGCAAACTGATAGTAAACCCCTTCGTTGTAAGATGGGTTGCCAACTAACTCACAACCAATCACACACTGTCAAAGTGGGTGACACCACATCAACCAGCAGACTTGTTGCCAGTGGCGTGCCTCAGAAGTCAGTGCTGGGTCTCATACTGTTTGCTATATACTTCTCAGAATTTCAGGTCAAAACTATGGGGTTGTGGCTGACCAAGTTTGCAGATGACTACAAACTAGGTACAATCACTGAATCCCCAAAATCTGAAGTAGTTACTTAATTTGTTCTGCAACCTGTGGGTATCGGATCCGAGACAGCAGCTTCACTAGCTAAAAGATCCGAGTTCCTAGCTCCTCCCCCTACCCATAATTCCCTGCTGCCTACTGTATTACCTCAGATCGAGTTTGCCACGGCTGAAGCAGCTACTTGTGAAGAGCTCCTTAGGCTTGGTGAGATCATTACCTTTTCTTTGGGTGTATGTATTGTAAAAAAAATAGCTGAAGGGTCCAAGGCCGTTTTTTCTAAGTGCTCTGAGTGTGGCCATAAGCTTTCCCCAGCTGATAGCCACACTCAGTGCATTTTGTGCATGGGAGTGGCCCACTTATCAACAGCTTGCCCAATTTGTGCAGCCTTTAATCCCCGGGCAATTAGGGACAGGAAGAACAAGCTGATCCTGGCGGGCTTACTTCCCCAGGACTCGGCTTCTTCTTCCTCCCCCTCGAAGGCTCAGGCTGCTTCCGTAGCCCCGGTGCCTTTAGCTCCCCCCGCTCTGCCTGGGACTCAAACTCCCCCTGCTGTGCAGGGTTCAGGGGGCGCTAGTGCTTCTGTCTCCAAAGAAAAGAGACATAAGGAGAAAGACAAGCACAGGTCTCATAAAAGGCGGGCTGAGGCTCACCCCTCAGCCCCCCCATCGAAAGTTGTTAGCTCTCCCTCGAGGGTCTCCGGATCCTCCCCCTCTCGGCACCGTTCACCTCGGTTCTCGCTGGAGTACCGGTCTCCTTCGAGGTCGTCGAGGCGGCCCTCCTGACCCACCTCGACGACTTCCTCTAGATCGACCAGGAGCCTTAGCGACGCGGACATGGATTGGATGGTGCGTCGATTCCTGCAGAACCAGACGCAGATGGGGGTGCTCTTGCCTCCCCCCCCCCTCAGGGGGGAGCGCAGTCCCTCTCTTTGCTCCGATCACTCCTTCTTCGACCCGCCTTAGGGTTTTGGAGTCATCGGATCCGGGCCCTTTCGGAGCCGGGGTTTTGTCGGCGCCGATAGCTCCGGTATCTTCGACGCCGACCGTACCCTCAAGCATGTCAGATCCTAGCTCTTGGGGCCGAGGGCCGAGCATCGGATCCGTGGGGATTGGTGTGTCTCCGGCGCAGTGTCGGTCGGAGCACACTTCTCTCTCGGATCCGACCGCTTCAGCTCCGACACCGATCCCTGCTTTGGAGCCGAGGAGACTACTTTCGGAGCCTGGGGAAAGTAGTTCTCCTTCGGCTTTTGAGGTAGTGGAGAGGGTGCTGTCGAGGTCTTCCAGATCCCTGGTCTGGGCCTCGGATCCTCCCGCTCTCCCTATGCATGTGGGTCTATCCTCCATCATCCATCCTATGGGACAGCCTGCTCAAACCCTCCAATTAGTTCCCTTAGAGGAACAGGACCCAGTGGGCGAGCCCTCCTCCGACAGTCCCACCGAGGAGGTGCCACGCAAATGGCAGTGTAAAAGGAGGCACCTGGACTCCCCTGATTCCCTCACCACGGACACGGATTTGGATGAAGGGGAAGGTTCCCCAAGGTCACCCCCCCGAGGATGTCTCCTTTGGAGACATCATGGAAATGTTGCGTATTAGAGGGGGGTGGTCTGCCCAAAAACCTTCCTCAGACGAATCGGTGTTCCTGGAGGCATTTGAGGCAGGCCCATCTACCTCCTGGGTGTCCCCCTGGCTGACCCCCTGGTGGACTTAATCACCACCAGGGCGTGGAAAGAGCCCGACAATGTGGAGCCAATCCCTAGATGTCCCGACAAAGTTCTTAGCCCCCCCGCAGATAGGCAGTCCTGGGCTAAGGGGTCCCCTGTTGATGCCATGTTGGTGGCGGCTGCCACGAAGAAGGAAATCACACAGGAGAGTTCCTCGGTCCATCCTCCGGATAAGGAATCTCGGGCGATGGACCGTATTGGGAAGCGGATGTTTGCTTCAGCAACCTTCTCCATAAGGGCGCTGAACTATATGGCACACATTATCAGGCTACAGCCAGACTTAATTAAGGAATACGCTGCAGCCCCCCCCCCCCCGCAGAGTCCATGATAGTCGCTGATAAAAGCACATTTGCGACTCGTATGGCCACTCTAAAGTCCATCTCTAACACGTCCATGCGGCTACTCTCTCATGCTACGGAGGGAGCCGCTAGGGCTAGCGGAGCCGGGGTAGACTTGCAGCGTCACGCCTGGCTCCGCCTTTGCGATTTCACGGAACCCTTCAAGGCGTCCTTCACGAATGCGCCCTTTGACGGATCTTCGCTTTTTGGCAAGACCTTATGCGAAACGCTGGTCCAAAGCGAGAAGGATGGGAAGACACTGTCTGCCGTCGGGGTCCACTTCTCGAATCCCCAACGATCCTTTTCAAGGAATCAGAGGGGACAAAAGAAGTTGTGGTTCCGCAAGTCTCAGCAGTCCCATCCGGCTTCGGACCCCTCGTCCTCTAGAGGCAGAGGAGGACAAGGTGGACGCTGGCCCAGAGGCAGAGGGGGGGGCCGCGTAACTTCGGGTCTAGGGAACCTTTCTCGGACAGGCCTGCGCAACAGCCCTGAGGGCTTACCCGGCTGTCCCTCTCTGGAGGCAGTCGGGGGGCATTTATTGGAGCATCTGTCAAATTGGGAGTCCATCACGACAGATCGATGGGTGCTCCGAATCATATCCAGAGGTTACACCATTCCCTTCATGAACCTACCCCCCAAAGTCAAGCGCCTCCCCGATGTCCCACCCGATCAAAGGGAGGCAGCAGCTTCAGAGGTGTCAAAGCTGCTAGAAAAAAGAGCCATCCAGCCCGTCCCCCCAGACCAGTCTGGATTGGGCTACTACTCCAGGTTCTTTTTGGTGCCAAAGAAGACGGGGGACTTAAGACCGATTCTAGATCTCTCCGCCCTGAACCTGTTCATCCCCAAGGAGAAGTTCCGGATGGTCACTCTTCAGTCTATTCTCCCCCTTCTTCGGGAGAACGACTGGATGTGCTCTATAGACCTCAAGGATGTGTACTACCACATTCTGATGGACAGGCGATCCAGGAGGTTCCTCCGCTTCCGGCTGGGAGACAGTCATTATCAATTCAGGGTTCTCCCGTTCAGCCTCACCTCAGCCCCCAGGGTGTTCACCAAGGTCATGGCAGTGGTTGCAGCCCACCTGAGACTCCAGGACATTCAGGTGTTCCCGTACCTGGACGACTGGCTGCTTGCCGCCCCCAACAGGCATCAACTCTGTGTTGCAAGGGATTATGCTCTGACTCTCGCCCAGAATTTGGGCATATCAGTGAACCTTCAAATGTCCTTCCTTCAACCAGTGCAGGTTTTGGAGTTTATAGGGGCCAAATTGGACACGCGCATCTCTTGGGCCTTCCTAACCCCGGACAGGCTGAACAGCTTATCGCATCAGATCTTAGCCCTTCTTCGAAGCCCAGCTCCTGCGGCGGAGTTAGTCCTGAGGGCACTGGGGTCTATGGCAGCGGCCATCAGTCTCTCTCTTCATGCTCGCCTACGAATGAGGATCTTACAGTGGACTCTTCAAGTTCAATGGTCACTAGTGTTTCACCCGCTGAACACTCCTATTCCACTGAGCAGAATTTGCAGGGACTCCCTGCTTTAGTGGCTTCACTCGCGAGAGCTGCGACAAGGGAGACCCTTTGTATTTCCCCCACCCCAAGCCACGTTGACCACGGATGCTTCTCGCCTCGGGGGGGGGCATTATTCGGGCAGAACCGTCCAAGGCATGTGGACCCCCATAGAGGCCACTTTGCATATCAGTGTCCTAGAGATGAGGGCGGTGCTTTTGGCATTGCAAGCTCTTCACGACCTTCTCCCTCTAGGGACTATTGCGATCCAGACAGACAACATGGCGGTAGTCTGGTACATAAACAAACAGCGGGGAACCAGGTCTTATCCCCTCTGCCGAGAGGCTATGAGAGTGTGGGAATGGGCGATATCCACCAACCGCTTTCTGGTAGCAATGCACATTCCTGGTCGGTCCAACATATTGGCGGACAAACTGAGTCGGATGATTCTCACCCCGTACGAGTGGTCTCTCAATCCTTCAGTTGCGAAGCAGATCTTCCGCGCATGGGGTTGGCCTCACTGCGATCTTTTCGCCTCTCCGTCAAACACAAAGTGCAGTGAGTACTTCGCAATACTTCCCCCTTCAGGGGAGACCCCGAGAGACGCTTTGGTGCATGCTTGGCCACCCGGTCTTCTTTATGGTTATACCCCCTCCTGCTTATGACGAAGTTCATTCAGAAAGCACGTTGGTTGGGGAGCAAAGTTATCCTCATAGCCCCATTCTGGCCTCGTCAGATCTGGTTCCCTTTTCTGCGGTCTCATAGTATAGTTCCTCCATGGATCCTATTCCAGATTTGATTTCACATCCTGCGGGATGCCAAACCCTGAACCTGCTAAACCTCAAGCTGACTGCTTGGTTGATCCAGTTCCTCTGATAGCTAGGACTCCCGGTATCTCATCACCAGTGAAGACCCATAAGCCTGCTACCAGAAAAATTTACAATAGTAAATGGAAACGTTTTTCCATCTGGGCCGAGGGCAAGGGCCTGGATCCTTTTACAGTCCATATTCCAACGATTCTGGATTTTTTGTCGCTAATCTTTCAAAAAGGAGCGAGCGCTTCCACTGTTAAGGTACAACTAGCAGTCATTTCCCATTTTCACGTGGGAGATGGACTGGGATCTGTAGCATCTTCAAATATATGCAAAACCTTCTTGAGGGGCATTTTTCTTTTGAAACCACCAGTAAAGTCGGTGGTTCCTCCATGGGACTTAACTTTAATCCTACAAGCTTTGACAAGTCCACCTTTTGAGCCTGCCACCTCGGTTCCGTTAAAATTCTTGTCTTGGAAAACAGCCTTTTTAGTGGCTATTACGTCAGCCAGGAGGGTTTCAGAACTCCAAGCCCTGTGCATGAAACCCCCCTACCTCATTTTTCACAAATATAGAGTGTCTCTCAGGACTAACCCATCTTTCCTACCAAAGGTGGCTTCAGAGTCGAATATTAACCAATCAATCAATTTACCGGTATTCTTCCCAAATTTTCAGAACAAAGGGGAGTACACATTGCACAAACTGGATGTACACAGGCAACTACGTTTCTACCTGCACAGGACTAAAGATTTTCGCAAGTCTAATCAGTTGTTTGTGTCTTTCGCTAAATCAGCTATGGGAAAGGCAATTTCAAAAGTAACCGTAGCTAATTGGATTTCTCAGTGCATAATCCACGGGTACACGTCCTCAGGTAAAACAGTTCCTATGGGAATCCACGCTCATTCAACCCAATCCATTGCTACATCAGCAGCCTTCTGGTCCAGGGTTCCTCTGGACGACATATGTTCAGCAGCTACTTGGTCCTCTTCTCATACGTTCATTTCCCATTATAAATTGGATATGATTTCAAGGAGTAGGGCTTCCTTTGGCTCTGCGGTGCTTCGGAATATCCTTCCGTAAGGCCACCCAGGGTTATTTTTATAGATAGCTGGGGACTCTGTCCCACAGGTTGCAGAACAAATGAAGTAACTACTTCAGATAAAGAAGTTATGTACTCACCATAACGTTCCATCTGAGTAGGTACTTCATTTGTCTGCAACCGACCCCCCCCTCCATGCCCCCTAACCATATCATGATACCTGATCACCTGAAAAATGTTATTTTTGCATGAGGTTAGGCAATACTTGATCCTCTGTCGAAGGTGTGAATTTTTGGACTGAACAAACTCGATCTGAGGTAATACAGTAGGCAGCAGGGGGATTATGGGTAGAGGGGAGGAGCTAGGAGCTCGGATCTTTTAGCTAGTGAAGCTGCCAGCTCGGATCCGAGGTCGGATCCGATACCCACAGGTTGTAGACAAATGAAGTACCTACTCAGATGGAACGTTATGGTGAGTGCATAACTTCTTTTTATGTCTGTATACTCCAGGAGGGTCTCACGCAGGCCAGTGACTGGTGTATCAGTCATGGTCTGAAACTGCCAATCTTCTGAAAAAAACGAAAGGATAAAGACAGAGACAGACCGCATAGGTCCAAAACTGCCAACGACGCTTCCATTAAGCTAGTGGCCAGTCTGCCGGTACTCAGTGAGGCTCTTTTGCAGTCCCTGATAACCTGCTACTTCAGATTCGCAGGCCTCTACTGAGACCCATTTGAAGTCCGGTATGCCGCAAGATGTTTCTTCGACTATGGAACCTGCGGATGTCTCTACCTTGGATGGGTTGGAACCGCTGTGCAGGCACCGGCTTCTGAGGGTGTATTCAGGCCTACAGACATTCATATTAAACCAAAGCCATCATTTTCATCCAGGCCAAAAACTCGCACTACACCTAGAAAACTGATGACCAAACTGCAGGCTCAGGCCCATATGCCTCAAAAACAAATGCTTAGAATGGCTGAAGACCTTATTACCTTAATTAGGGGAAGCCAGCCTTCCCCCTCTAAGAGACCTTAAACTGATTTTATTTCTGATTCTTCTGATCAGGAATCTGATATTTCTGCTGCTTCTGATTACCAGGATTTGCCCTTATCTACTTATGAGGATTCTGATGCAGAGGATTCCATTCCCTCTGGTTCCCCTCCAGAAGATTGAAGACTGCTGGAACAGGGCTCAGTTTTGAGCTTTTTTTCTGGTTAATTGAGTAACTTATTTAAATTAGTTTGTTTGTTTTCTATTGATTTATATATATATATATATATATATATATATATATATATATATATATATATATTACACTTTATTTATCTGCTTTTACTGTATTTGTGTTTCTTCCTACTTTATTACTAGGAGCATTGACTACAACTCTGATCTGCGATATATAACAATAAGTATCCTTTTCTGTGCACTTAGTGTTTTTTGAGTGTATCTGCTTTATTTACTGAAAAAAAAATATATATATATATACTTCTTTCCCACCTTTCTAAGCTAGTATTGTCCAGTTTTCAGGTTAGTGCAGAATTCAGGGCTGTGTTACAAATCTCTGTGTTTGCCCATACCTTACTTAGATAGAAGGAAGTTTGTCTGTTCACCTGTGAGAGAGGGGAGCTTTCAGCAGCGTATCTGTCCCTGGAGGAATTGTTTCAGCCCAGAAATTAGTAGTTTATTGGCCATTTTGGGCTAATTACTATCTCTTTCATTTCCCTGCTATAAATACCATACTTTCCCAGTTTTGCGCACCAGGCGGAACCGGTTAGCTCGGATAAAATTCTTCCCGGCTCCACCAAGTCTCCTGTTCAATTTTTCCCTTGGAACTAGACAAACTTTCAACTTAAGCACTCAAGCCATTCATTTCTCAGCCCGGCACATGCTCAAAACTTATAGCAAGCACTTATAAACCCTAGCACTAGACCCTCTTGTACTATACAGAAGGACAAGGCTCTCTATTCGACCTTACCAGCCGTCCAGTAAAACAGTTCACTGTACCTATCCAGGCATGTCCAAAGGGCAGTTTCAGGTGTACTCTCCAGTCCAACAGGTGAATCTGGGCATTTTGAGGCAATGTTACAACTGCCTCGTGTACACAGACAACCCCCTTCTCCTACCACCAAACACTAATACATGCGAGTGATGCAGTTATACAGCCAAACTGGAGGCTAAGCTCTCGCAACCCAAGACTGGATCAGACAGTCAAGAGGAGAAGGGAAATACTTGCATCACACCACCAGTTTCACATAGACCCATTAAACCAGCACTGGCAAAAAACACACATAAGTACATGAAAACATACTCGGAGGCTCTAAATAAAAATGCACAAAACCAACAGAGACCTCCAAAGCAAACATCCAAGCAACCTCCACCCCCCAACACAAACCATGAAACACATACTGCAAGGCTATGGAGCGCATCATCATGGAACTCATTAACAGAGACATTGGGAACCTCCAAACACTGGACCCTACCCAGTTCAGCTTTAAGGGTAGATCATGCCTTCTAAACCTGGTGGACTTCTTTGAGACAGTTACCAAGGCTATAGACGAGGAAAAGGTAGTCCACACAGCCTACCTAGACCTTGCTAAGGCCTTCGACACCATTCCTCATTCTGGTATTATAGACAAGCTCATCAGCCTGAACATAAACCCCTACGTCACAAGATGGGTTGCCAACTGGCTCACGGACAGAATCCCCATGGTGAGAGCTGCGGGAGCTATGTCCGACTCTAAACCGGTTACAAGTGGCTTTTCCCAGGGCTCAGTCCAAGGACCCCTCCTGTTCGGCATATACTTCTCAGAGGTACAGGCAAGCACAGGAGGACTATGGCTGACCAAGATGTTCATCGTGTTACCCTGCTGCAGTCATCACACTTGGGTTATCCTGCCGTCAGGTGGTCCCGCAGTCAGCCCGAATTCCAAAGTCTTGGTCCGGCGTCGGTTGCTGTCGCTTCTTCCCTGACATCAGTGCGCCAGGGGTATATAAGAGGCATCCAAAGCCATTTTCTTCAGTCTTTCTTGCCGCGCGGTGCCCGAAGCAGAAGCAGTTCGCAAGTACCGGTCGGCCGACACCTGAGATTTTCGATTTGAATTTCAGTCCGAAGTCTTCAATAAAGCTAAGTACCACGTTGGGGAACATTTTCTTGCCTCAGTCCGATGTCAGAAAAAGTTAACAATTGCATTTCTTGTGGGAAGCAAATACCTCATAAGGACTTCCATTCCTATTGTATTCCTTGCCTAGGCCCAGACCACGACGTCACAGGTTGTCGGTTTTGCGCTAGGTTTAATAAACGCACTATCAAATGCCGTTTTGACTTCGCACGGCATTACTTTGGTAGGAAATTTAATTATATCATGCCGTCGGAGCAGCCGACAACCACAATTCATAAAAAACGCAAGGATAAGGACAGGCAGCCTAGGAATAAGCCAGACCCCGAGGCCTCAGCTGGGCCTGTCGCCGGTTTTTCGGTTTTCAGTGAGGCGCCTACGCAGCCCCTGACAACTGCAGAGCTGGAACCCCAGACAGCTGCCGACTCCCAAGCGGATTCTACTAGGCTGACGCAGCCATCTACCGACACCGGTGCAGAGGAAACACCTTCGGTTGCAGAAGGTGTCTTCAGACCGACTACACTCACCATTAAATCTTTTGCTAAACTTAAAACTCCTTTAAAGCTTAAGAAATCTGTTCATCAGTCTACAGGTCAAGGCCCCATGCCTAAGAAACAGATGCTTAAGATGGCTGAAGATTTAATTACCCTTATCAGGGGTTCCCATCCCCCTCCTGATAAAAGACCAAGGCAAGAGGAGGATTATGCATCCTCTGACCAGGTTTCTCTCTCCTCAGATTCTTCTGAGGAACAGGATTACACTTTTCCACCTTATGAGGATTCTGATGCTGAAGACTCTATTCCCTCAGCATCTCCCCCTGAAGACTACTCCTTTGGGGAAACATTACATACCATGAGGGAACATTTCCACTGGGAAGGCCAGGATTACTCAGATTCTAAGAAAAGGCTCCAAGAGTTCCTTTTATTACCCCAGCACAGACCTCTTGCTATCCCGCCTGTTTTAGATATTGTGGATGATGTCTACTTGGAGTCTAGTTTAAATCCAGACTCTCTACCTCCTGTTCCAGCCAAACCAGACAGATACTACAGAGTACCTGACTCACACAAATTCCTTTATAAAAGCCCTATAGCTGACCCAGAAACCATTTCCCAGGTTCCTAAGGGAGCAAAAGCTTCTATGGCTAAAAATCCTGTGCCCTCTGAAAGAGATTCCAGAGCCCTAGATAGATGGGGAAAGAAAATATACACCTCTGCAACTCTGGCTATGAGAGCATTAAATTGACAGTTTCACATGTTGAAATATCAACAATTCCTGATGTCTCAGTTAAAACAAAAAATGAGCACACATTCAGAACAACCTGAATTCAAGGAAATGCAGGATCTGTTGCATGCAGCTGAACAGGTGGGCAAGCATACTTTACAATGCGGATTTGATTCATTGGAAGCTTCCTGTAGAGCAGCTGTTACTGGCTCTGTCATTCGTAGACATGCTTGGTTAAAAGAGCAAACCCTCCCTGACCATGTTAAAGCAAAATTATTAGATGCACCTTTACAACAAGATGTATTATTTGGTGTCAAAGCAGAAGAGGTTTTAAAGAAAATGGAGGATAAGGCTAAATCTATGCAAACGGTCAAGGATTTCTTGCAGGTACAACCCCCTCGCTTCAGCAGAAATTGGCCAACAAAAAAATGATCCTTTCCAGCTTCAGACAGATCACAGAGGGGCAAATACAGATGCCCAAGGGGCAGAGGTCATTCACAGGGACCTTACAAACCTCGCCAATAGGGTTCTGCTACCCAGAAAGGAGGAGAAGACAGGCCCCAAGCTAGCAGAAGGCAGACACAATGACTATCCTCAAACTACCAAGCAAATCTCTCCTGGCAACACCCTTGGGAGGAAAACTAGCATTTTTTGCAGACAACTGGCACATCATCACAAAAGACAAATGGGTTCTAAACATTGTCTCTCAAGGATACAGATTCCACTTTCATACCTTACCAAGGATCAAAGGAATGCCAAACCTGCCACCAAATCAATGAGCAGAGGCACAAAAACAAATTGCAGCTCTAATGAACATGAGAGCCATTCAACAGGTACCTTCACAGGAGCAAGGACAAGGATTTTACTCAAGACTCTTCCAAGTTCCAAGAAAGGAGAAAGCATGGAGACCTATTCTGGATCTTTCAATTCCGAACACCTATCTGCAAGTGCCAAAATTCAAGATGCTAACACTACAGCAGCTTCTTCCCATGCTGGGCAAGAATGCTTGGCTAGTCACTTTGGTCCTCAAGGAGGCATACCTGCATGTCCCTATCAGACAAAATTGCAGAATATACCTCCGCTTCATTGCAGGTTCAACGCATTATCAGTTCTCTGCACTGCCCTTTGGCTTATCTACTGCGCCCAGGGTCTTCACAAAATGCCTGGCACCAGTAATTTCATACTGCAGACAAAGAGGAATTCAAATATACCCATATCTGGACGACTGTCTTATTCAAGCAGAAAGCAAGGACATTCTTTTACAGCATCTGGCATTTGTCAAACACCTTCTAAGTTGCCTAGGGTACACAGTAAATGAAAAGAAATCAAAACTAGTGCCCTCACAAAACATAATATTCCTGGGTGCCAGCTTGAATACAACGGCCCAGATGGCTTATCTCACGCTAGACAAACAACGACAGCTGTTTCAATATTTCAAAATAATGGCAACAAAGACCCAACTCCCTGCAAGAAAAATTCTGCAGGCCTTGGGATTCATGGCATCTTGCATACTACTAATACCATTTGCAAAACTGCATATGAGGAAATTACAATTGTACCTGAAAAGTGTATGGACTCAGCACAGCCACAGCTTGGAAACAATGATTCCACTCATTCCCTGCCTTCAACAGGAGTTCCTATGGTGGGCACAGGCATGTCACCTCAACAAGGGTCAGCCTTTCACCTTACCCACAGCCAGGCAAACTATGACAACGGATGCATCGGACTATGCCTGGGGAGCACACATGGCAGGACAGTGCATTCAGGGCATATGGACTACAGATCAGAGACACCTGCATATCAATCAAAAAGAAATGCTAGCAGTGCAGAATGCCCTAACAGCTTTCAAGGACCTTCTACACCCAGGACAACTACTAATAAGGACAGACAACACCACAGTTATGTGGTACATAAACAAGCAAGGGGGCACACATTCCTACCCTCTATGCAGGCAAGCAATGACCTTGTGGAACACTGCATTGTCTTACCATGTTCAATTACAAGCACAATTCCTGCCAGGAAAGAAAAACACATTGGCAGATGACCCAAGCAGAAACATGGATCCACACGAATGGAAACTAGATCCACAAGTATTTGCAATGATAGCTCAAAAATGGGTCGCCCAGACATAGATCTGTTTGCAAGCCCCCACAACCACCAACTTCAAAAATTTTGCACAAGGACCTTCCATCCACTAGCTTGGAAAATGGACGCCCTCTCATTCAGTTGGAAAACATTAACAGTGTATGCCTTCCCTCCACTGCCTCTTCTAGCAAAGGTACTGCTGAAAGTCAAATTAGAGAGACCACAAATGATTCTCGTTGCACCAGACTGGCCACGCCAACATTGGTATCCAATTTTAAGGACCATGGCCCAGGGCCCACCATGGATTTTGCCACAAATTCCTCACCTGCTCACCCAGCGAGACAATCTGATTCTACACAGCCAGCTCAAGACTTTAAACTTGGCTGCATGGCAAATTACCTAAACAACCAGCCAACACCTTTATCCAAAGCTGTTATGGATGTCATTCTGAAGGCCAGGAGGCCCAGCACCAGGAAAACCTATTCAGACAAATGGAAAAGATTTTGCGCCTGGAACCAGGCTAAAGGCCTAAATCCCCTGGAGCCGAACATTCCTCAGATTCTACAATATTTAACTGAGATGTTACACAAAGGACTTTCCTTTTCATCTATTAAAATCCACGCCTCAGCAATTTCAGCTCATTACAGCACGGACCCTCCTTTATTTTCACATCCACTCCTAAGACAGTACCTCAGAGGGGCTAAGAACTTAAGACCGCCAAGGAGAGCTCCAACACCTACTTGGGATCTCAACTTTGTCCTGGAAAAGCTTACACTGCCGCCCTTTGAACCAGCTTTTTCAACTGATTTAAAATTTCTTTCATGGAAAACTGCCCTACTACTAGCAATAACCTCAGCTAGAAGAGTCTCAGAGCTACAGGCACTAATGGCAGTGGAACCTTTTCTCATTTTTCATCAAGACAGAGTTTCTCTACGAACTAATCCTTCCTTTATGCCAAAGGTGGTATCCAGTGTGGCCCTAAACCAAACCATTCACTTGCCCACCTTCTTCTCAAATCCCCAGAACACAGGAGAAAGACTCCTGCACTCTTTGGACATTCACAGGCAATTACGTTACTACTTGGATAAAACTAAGGCTTTCAGAAAAACTGACCAGCTCTTTGTAGCCTATGCTACAGGATCACAAGGAAAAGCTATCTCAAAGCAGACCATTTCTAAATGGATAGGACATTGCATACGTTTCTGCTACACACATCATGGGAAACCAGTACCTGCTAACATTAGGTCCCACTCCACCAGGGCTACAGCTACATCAGCAGCCTTTCTCAGGGGAGTGCCAGCCAAGGATAGTCTGGAAGCTGCTACTTGGAGTTCAGTGCACACCTTCACCAAACACTATCACTTTCCTCTTTACTCTAAGACTAGAGCTGGTTTTGCCACTGCAGTTTTGCAGGGCGTACTAGCTTCTTCTAACCCTGTTTGACTCCACCTCCCCTCCTTAGCTTTGGGATTCAACCCAAGTGTGTTGACTGCAGCAGGGTAACACGATGAACATAGTACAGTTTTGTACCTACCATAAATGTAGATGTTCGAGTGTTCACCCTGCTGCAGTCCAGGTTACTCTCCCTCCATCCCCTCTGAACTAGCTGAACTTATCTCTACCACTTTATCCTATTCTACCTCTGTGGTGTATTTGCTTGTACCTTAGGGTTTTGTTTTATTTTTATATAGCCATATATATATATATATATATATATATATATATATATATATATATATATATATTTTGCCTACCTTTTGGGGGCACCTGACATCTGGGGCAAGAAAAACTGAAGAAAATGGCATCGGATGCCTCTTATATATCCCTGGCGCACTGACGTCAGGGAAGAAGCGACAGCAACCGATGCCGGACCAAGACTTTGGAATTCGGGCCGACTGCGGGACTGCCTGACGGCAGGATAACCCAAGTGTGATGACTGCAGCAGGGTGAACACTCGAACATCTACATTTATGGTAGGTACAAAACTGTACTTTCGCAGACGACTGCAAACTAGGGGTTATAATTGACTGTCCGGCTGACACAGACATCCTCCAAAAGGGACTCACTGAGACGGATACCTGGTGTCAAAGTCATGGCCTCAAGCTTAATGCCAAAAACTGCATAGTCATCCCCTTTGGAAAAAACAAAGTACCCACAAACTACCACATAGGTGGTAGTCCACTAAATACGGAAGACGTAATAAGGGATGTTCATCGTGTTTCACTGTTGCAGTCATTACAATTGGGTTATCCTGCTGGCAGGCTACCTGCAGTCGGCCCGAGTTCCAAAGTCTAGGTCCGGCGTCGGTTGCTGTCGCCTCCTGCCTGACGGCAGTGCGCCAGGGGCATAAAAGATGCAGCCGACGCCATTTTCTTCAGTCTTTCTTGCTGCTCGGTGCCCGAAGCAAAAGCAGTTCGCAAGTGCCGGTCGGCCGACTCCTGAGATTTTCATATTCGAATTTCAGATCCAAAGTCTTCATTAAAGCTAAGTACCCCATTGGGGAAACTTTTTTCTTGCTCCAGACCGATATCAGGAAAAGTTAATAATTGTATTTCTTGTGGGAAGCAAATACCTCATAAGGATTTTCATTCTTACTGTATTCCTTACCTAGGCCCTGACCACGACGTTGCTAGTTTTCGGTTTTGTGCTAGATTTAACCAACGCACTATTAAGCGTCGGTACGATTTTGCATTTCATTACTTTGGCAGAAGATTCAATTATATACTGCCGTCAGAACAGCCGACTACCGGAGTTTATAAAAAGCGCAAAGAAAAAGAAAAGGACAGGCATCCGAGGTCCAAAACCGATGACGAGGCTTCTGCTAGGCCTGTAGCCGCTTCGCCGGTTCTCAGTGAGGCACTTTCGCAGCCCCTGACGCCCGCTACCTCAGAGCCACAGGCCACTTCCGACTCACACGTGGAGCCGACTAGGCCACTGGAAACTCAAGGTATTGGACACTCGGAAACTATTCCCTCAGATGGGTTCGGAGCCGCTGAGCAGGCATCGGCTTCTGAGGGTGTTTTCAGGCCTACACAGTTATATGTAAAGCCAACTTCAGCTTCATAGGCAAAGACTAAAGCAGCTCTAAAGACAAAGAAACAAGTACAGCATTCTCCTGGACAGGCCTCCATGTCTAAAAAACTGATGCTTAAAATGGCTGAAGACCTAATTACTTTGTTCAGGGGTTCCCATCCCCCTCCTTATAAGAGGCCTAGGCAAGAGATAGAATATGAATCTTCAGATCAGGTTTCCATTTCCTCTGATTCCTCTTCTGAACAGGAATATTCCCTTCCTCCCTCTGAGGATTCTGATGCTGAAGAATCTATCCCTTCAGCCTCTCCTCCTGAGGATTATTCTTTTGGGGAGACCCTGCATACTATGAGGGAGCATTTCCATTGGGAGAGCCAAGATTACTCAGACTCCAAGAAAAGGCTCAGAGACTTCCTTTTATTACCTCAGCACAGGCCCCTTGCTATTCCACCTGTTTTAGACATTGTAGATGATGTATTTTCAGAGTCCGGTCTATCTCCTGACTCTTTACCACCAGCTCCTGTTAAGCCAGACAGATACTACAGAGTTCCGGATTCACATAAATTTCTTTACAAAAACCCTGCTGCTGACCCAGAAACTATTTCTCAGGGTCCCAAGGGGGTCAAGGCTTCCACTGCAAAAAACCCTATCCCCTCTGATAGGGATTTAAGGGCCCTGGACAGATGGGGGAAAAAGATTTATACTTCTGCTACCTTGGCTGTAAGAGCTTTAAATTGTCAGTTTTATATGCTTAAATATCAGCAATATCTTATGTCACTGCTTAAACAGAAAATGTTGACAAATTCAGAATGTGCAGAAAACAAAGAAATGCAGGATTTATTGCATGCAGCTGAACAAGTGGGAAAGCATACTTTGCAATGTGGTTTTGATTCTCTAGAGGCCTCCTGCAGGGCCGCAGTTACAGGTTCTGTCATTAGGAGGCATGCTTGGTTAAAAGAACAGAATCTGCCTGATCATGTTAAAGCAAAACTATTAGATGCTCCATTACAACATGATACCTTGTTTGGTGTTAAAGCAGAAGAAGTGTTGAAGAAAATGGAGGACAAAGCTAAATCTATGCAAACAGTGAAGGATTTCTTACAGGTACAGCCTCCCAGATTTAGCAGGAACTGGTCTAAAAGAATTGGTCCTTTCCAGTGTCAGGCAGGCCCCAAAGAGGCAGATACAGACGCCCCAGAGGCAGATCACAGCCCCAAGGCTCATACGGGCCTAAACAATTGGGTACTTCTACCTCCAAAAGCGGAGAGGAAAAATCACAGCCATACAGGAAACAGTCTCAATGACTTTCCCTGCCAGCACCAAGCACTTACCTTCTGGCAGCTCCTTTGGGGGAAAGCTAGCACTTTTTTCACAAAATTGGCACATGATCACCCAGGACAAATGGGTCCTAAATATCGTATCTCAAGGCTACAGGTTCCACTTTCACACCCTGCCAAGGCCAAACGGTATGCCAGACCTGCCACGCAATCAGTGGGCAGAGGCACAAAAACAAGTTTCATCCCTCATGGACATGAGAGCCATTCAGCAAGTACCACAGCAAGAGCAGGGATTAGGATTTTACTCCAGGCTATTCTTGGTACCCAGAAAGGACAAAGCCTGGAGACCAATACTGGACCTGTCTATCCTAAACACATTCCTGGATATTCCAAAATTCAAAATGTTAACTCTGCAGCAGCTTCTGCCCATGCTGGGCAAGAAGGCTTGGCTTGTGACTTTAGACCTAAAAGAGGCATACCTGCATGTCCCAATCAGACAATCATGCAGAAGATACCTCAGATTTATAGCTGGCTCAATATGCTACCAATTCTCTGCACTGCCCTTTGGCTTATCTACTGTGCCCAGGGTCTTCATAAAATGCCTGGCACCAGTGATTGCATTTTGCAGACAAAGAGGAATACAAATATATCCTTACTTGGACGACTGCCTTATTCAAGCAGAGAACAAGGATGGTCGGCTACAGCATCTGGCGTTTGTAAAAAGATTACTAACAGGTCTAGGGTACACAGTAACCGAAAAGAAATCAAAACTCGTACCCTCTCAAGAGGTAATATTCCTGGGTGCAAGCTTAAATACAACATCCCAGATGGCTTATCTCACGCCCAACCGACTACTTATTTCAAAATGTTGGCAATAAAGACCCACTTATCTGCAAGAAAAATTCTGCAAGCTTTGGGCTTCATGGCATCCTGCATTCTGCTAATTCGATATGCAAGACTGCATATGAGAAAACTTCAGTGGTACCTAAAAAGTGTTTGGACTCAACATTGCCACAGCCTGAAAACAATAATTACCTTCATTCCCTGCCTGCAACAGGAGTTTTGATGGTGGGCAAAAGCCTGTCACCTCAACAAGGGACAGCCATTCACCTTGCCCACAGCTAGGCAGACATTGACAACAGATGCATCAGATTATGCCTGGGGGGCCCATATGGCAGGAAGATGTATGCAGGGCACATGGTCCGCAAGTCAAATGCATCTACATATCAATCAAAAAGAGATGCTAGCTGTTCAGAATGCCCTGACAGCCTTCAAGGATCTACTTCATCCAGGCAACTACTGATAAAGACTGAGAATACTAAAGTCATGTGGTACATAAACAAGCAGGGGGGCACACATTCCTACCCCCTCTGCAGACTAGCCATGAACTTGTGGGACACATCATTGACTTACCAAGTACATCTGCAAGCACAATTCCTGCCAGGAAGGATAAATACTCTGGCAGACGAACTAAGCAGAAACCTAATGGATCCCCATGAGTGAAAATTGGATCCACAAGTCTTCAGCATGATAGCAAAGAACTGGGGATGCCCGGACATAGACCTATTTGCCTCCCCTCACAACTACCAACTACAGAGATTCTGCACAAGGACTTATCACAAGCAAGCATGGAAAGTGGATGCTCTATCTTTCAGCTGGAAAAACCGAACAGTATATGCCTTTCCTTCTCTGCCTCTCCTCCCCAAGGTACTCCTCAAGGTCAGACAAGAGAAGCCAAAAATGATACTGATTGCCCCAGACTGTCCCCGCCAGCACTGGTACCCAATCCTAAAGAGCTTGTCTCAATGCCCAACTTGGACATTACCTCAAATTCCTCACTTATTGACCCAACAAGACAGTCAGATACTGCACAGCCAACTCAGGAACTTAAACGTGGCAGCATGGCGGATAATGTAGCCATTCAAGACACACCTCTCTCTAAAGCAGTGATGGATGTTATTTTGGAGGCCAGGAGGCCTAGCACCAGAAAATCTTATGCAGAAAAATGGAAGAGATTCTGTGCTTGGAACCAGGCACAAGGTTTTGACACGATTGTTCCAAATATTCCTCAGATTTTGCGATATTTAACTGAGATGCTGGATAAAGGCCTTTCCTTTTCATCAATTAAAATCCATGCCACTGCCATTTCAGCTCATTACAGTACAGAACCACCTATTTTTTCTCATCCATTGCTAAGGCAGTACCTCAGAGGGGCCAAAAACATAAGACCTCCAAGGAGAGCACCAATACCTGCATGGGACCTCAACTATGTCTTGGAAAAACTCACACTGCCTCCGTTTGAGCTAGCCTCTGCAGCTGATATAAAATTCTTATCTTGGAAAACAGCTCTGCTCCTAGCAATAACCTCCGCTAGATGAGTCTCAGAGTTACAGGCACTCATGGCTGTGGAACCTTTTATCATTTTCCGTCCTGACAGGGTTTCTCTGAGGACAAACCCTACATTTATGCCTAAGGTAGTGTCCAGTGTGGCCCTTAACCAAACAATTCATTTGCCTACCTTTTACGCAAACCCACAGAATAAGGGTGAGAGACTTCTGCATTCTTTGGACATTCACTGGCAGCTACACTTCTACTTGGACAGAAACACAGCTTTCAGAAAGACTGAACAACTTGTAGTGGCATATGCTGCAGGATCACAAGGAAAGCCTATCTCAAAACAGAATATTTCAAAGTGGATAGGCCACTGCATTCGTTTCTGCTATTCACAGCATAGCAAATCAATGCCTAAGGGCATTAGGCCACATTCAACCAGAGCAGCAGCCACTTCAGCGGCCTTCCTCAGAGGAGTACCAACCAAAGACATCTTAGAGGCTGCAACTTGGAGTTCAGTGCATACTTTTACAAAGCACTATCACTTACCTCTCTACTCTAAATCCAGGGCAGGCTTTGCCACTGCAGCTCTGCAGGCCTGATAGCCTCTTCTAATCCTATTTAGCACCAGCCTCCCAACCTTAGCTTTGGGATTCAACCCAATTGTAATGACTGCAACAGCGAAACATGATGAACATAGTACAGTTGTGTACCTACCATAAATGTAGATGTTCGAGTGTATTCACTGTTGCAGTCCAGGTTACCCTCCCACCATCCCCCTTTTCCTTGCTGGGACTTATCTGTACTTCTCTATTCTATACAACCTATGTGGTGTATTTGCTTGTAGAGGAAGGAAAAGTTGTTTTTTCTGTATGCATGCTTATTGGCATAATTTAGCCTACCATTTTAGGGGCACCTGACATCTGGGGCAAGAAAAACTGAAGAAAATGGCGTTGGCTGCATCTTTTATACCCCTGGCGCACTGACGTCAGGGAGGAGGTGACAGCAACCGACGTCGGACCTAGACTTTGGTACTCGAGCCGACTGCGGGTAGCCTGCCAGCAGGATAGCCCAATTGTAATGACTGCAACAGTGAATACACTCGAACATCTACATTTATGGTAGGTACACAACTGTACTATCTGGGGACCCAAGTAGATAGTAATCTCACCTTTGATAATCACATTGCCAGATTGGTTAGAAAATCCATCTATGTGGCCCACCTAATCACAAAAGAGTTTGCATCCAGATCAAAGCAGGTCATTGTGCCCCTCTACTCATCACTCATCAGACCCATCATAGAGTACAACGCCCCATTTGGGATGTACCTTACAAGACACCTGCAACAGCTGGAAAGACCACAGAAGTACCTCACCAAGAGGCTCACTGACCTCAAACAGATGCCCTATTCAGCTCGACTGAAGAAACTCCAGCTGTACTCGGTTGCATACCGCCTACTCAGAGGTGATCTCTGCCTGACATACAAGGCCATGTCCAACCCAAATTGATGGACATGCTCCACCTAAAGAAAGCCTTATCCCCTTGAGCCACACGCTCTAGGGATCTAAACCTCACCACAACAATAAATAGGATGTGTTGGAAGGATAGATTCCTGTCCCAAAGACTTTCCCATGCTTTGGAACAAGATCCCAATCTACATTAGGCAGAGCTCCTCACTAACACTCTTCAAAAGAAATCTTGACGAGTTGATGGAAACAGAAAGTTTACCCTGGGGATCACTTCAGTGGCTCTGCTGGACAGAGGCACAGGGAACTAATCTAAGGGGGCGGTGAAAGCCAACACATTCTGGCTAGGCTTATAAATACTTTCAGGCAGATAGCCTTGTACCTACCTATGAACCTAAGATTTTTCTTTCGGTGAAACCTTGCATACTCTTAGGGAGCATTTCCGCTGGGGAAGCCAGGATTACTCTGAGTCCAAAAACAGACTTAGGGAATTCTTACTCCTACCTCAACACAGGCCTTTAGCTATCCCTCCTGTTCTGGACATTCTAGATGCTTTCTTGGAATCTAGCCTTACCCCAGACACTTTACCTGCAGCTCCCAGAAAACCTGACAGGTACTACAGAGTACCTGACCCTCTCAAGTTCCTCTTCAAGAATACTTCTGCGGATCCTGAGACCATTCCCAAGGACCAAAAGGCATTAAGGCTAATGCTGCCAAAAATCCTACCCCTTCTGGTAGAGATTCTAGAGCCTTAGACAGATTGGGTAAGAAGGTATACACTTCTGCTTCTTTGGCCATTAGGGCTTTAAATTGCCAGTTTCATATGATAAAGTATCAGCAGCATATTATGGGACTACTTAGACAGAAAATTATGTTGATTCCTGACTGTGCTGAAGACAAAGAATTGCAAGATTTAATGCATTCTGCAGAACAAGTTAGTAAACATACTTTGCAGTGTGGTTTTGACACATTAGAAGTATTTTATACCCCTGATGACCTGACATTGAGGAATAAGCGACAGCATCTGACACAGAAATTTGAAGACTCTGGTATTCAGGCCAGCTGAGGGCTACCCGCAGGCAGATAACCCAAATGTGATGACTGCAACAGTGAATACACTTGAACATCTACATTTATGGTAAGTGTTCACAACTGTACTTTATGAGAGGTAGATAATATTACAGATATTATCTTCATATTTATGCAGCATCATCCATGATATTTTGTTGATATATGTAATTTCATAAAGTATAACAAAGTGAACATTTAATTCTAGTGGAATCTCCCATGAGAATACAAATAGATAATGCAACAATACATGTTAATGTAAAAATGTCATCTGTTACTTTGCATCATCATAAGAAAATCCAGTTACTTAGCCTTGCTGCACTTTTAGTGAAAGAGGGTTAAGGCTGCTCTTGTGTTAGGATATGTGTGTCCTGTCTCTCTGTCTTTCATAGATGAGTGGATCAGTGTATATGTCAGATGTGATGTCATCAATCTCGCCGTTATTCTCACTAGTGGAGGTTGGATCTGATCCATTGGATCCATCTCAGCCTTTTACAAAATCTCGAGGCTTTCAGCAAAGCTTGTGGGCATTCAACCTTACCCATAATGCAGTGCCCTAACTCACCCAGATCTCATTTGCTGCTCTGGAAAAGATATGGTTGTCCAGCAAAGCTGTGGGCTAAGTGATATTTTCACTTTTGATTTATTCTCTTTATAGCTTTAAAATCTTAAGTAGTTGTTTTATAGTTATTTAATATTTTTGGTAATTCTTAGTGTGTTCCTTACCCATATTTTCTGAGAGTGAGTGAGTGAATGTTCCCTTCATTCCCTCCTCTCCAGGATGCCTGTTCCCTTCCCATGCCCATTTAAATTAGAGGATGTTTCTCCCATTTGATTGTAATCCCCATCTATTCCTTTCGTCATCCATTTAAGTTAGAGGATGATCTGTTCTATAAGTTTATTTATTTATTTTTTAAACTATCATTTTCCCTTTTTATCTACTCCTTAGCGTCCGTTTCTGTTAGAGGACGTTCCTTTGTGTGTGCGTGTGTGTGAGAACTATTTTTTCCCTTTAACCTGACTTTTCTCATTATAGTTTGCTATGTCTCAAAAACAGGAAAGAAAACCCTTAGGATTCAAAAACTGTGAACAGTGTGGTAAGAAGATGCCTCTAAGTGATGCATACACTTTTATGTGTATATTGCTTGAGGCTTCTTCATCTTCAAGAGTCATGTTCAATCTGTCACAGATTCAATCAAAGAGCTGTTACGGAGCATAAAAACAAACTCATGTTAAAAGGATTGCTTAAGTCTCCTTTTTTTCTGAGGCTGTTTCACCAGAGTCTACAGGTTCATTTAAGTCTGACAAGTCTCAAAAATGAACTTCTTCGACTCCAAAGTCTTCTTCAGAGCCGAAACAGAAAGTTCCTAGGTGTCTGCTCCAACATATTCTTCAGTGCAGACAGTCACTACTGGATCCAAGAGTTCGTCAGAGCAGCTTGACCCTTCGGCTCTGACCGAATTTAGATATCAGAGCTGTTCTCCATCTTTGGAACTGATATCTTCTCGGCTCCCATCTCCCTTTCTGAGTAAATCCAGGTCTCCAACCCTATCCACTTAGTGTACCAGGAGTTTGCTTGATGACATGGATAGGTTAGTGCAGAGTTTCCTGAAGACACTAGCCTTGGCCATATTGTTTTTGGAACCAAGCCCAAATGAATTGGAACTGACGAAGTCTTGCCTATCGGCACCTGCTCTTCCAATCTGTCCTCTGATTTCAGAACCAGAAGATTCAGACATCTAACTGGTGTTTGCTTTGGATCCTAGACCCATAGGTTCCTTGGATCTGACATCTGCCCTGATTGCTTCTGCTCATTCAGAGCAGGAAAGTTCTAGGATCAAACACTTCCCGGACGGACCCGCTGAGCGGGTTCGGATCTCTCTGGATCCGACCCTATCTCTGGGGGCTTCGGCATGGGTGAGTTCATATCCTACCTGTACCTTGGAGCGTCTGTTTCCTGCTGCAGAAATTCCCTCAGCTCCAGCAACTCTTTTGTTGGATCCTTGGTGTTCTTCAGATCAGGGACAGAGTGCCTTTGAGATTAAGAGGAGGGTTATGACTACAACCCAGTGTCAGACTCAGTATATCCAAGATCTTCCTTCCAGTTCTGGGCTGGTGACTTTACCTTCTCATGTACCCTCTCCACAGGATCACAGAGACCTGTGGCCTCAGGCCATCCAGCAAAGGACCCCCCCCTTCTGAAACTTCCTCAATCTACCCCACAGAGGAAGTCCCTTGGAAGAGGACTTGCAAGAGGAAGAATCTTGACTCTTCAGAGTAGGCAGTCACATTTGTTACCGACCTCAAAGATGCAGAAAGGGTCCCCATGGTCACCTCCTGAAGATGTCTCTTTTGAGGACATCCTAGAAATGTTGAAGTAGAGAGGTGAATGGCAGTCCACATCCCCTTCAGCTGAGGAGTCAGTATACATGAAGGCTTTCGGGTCTCACCTTTCCACCTCTTGGGTGACTCCTTCTTCCACTGAGCTTATTGATTTAATCTTTTAGAAGGCTTGGGAGATCCCATACTCCATAGAACCCACTCCTAGGAGGCCAATTAAGTATATTACTGCCCCCAAGGATAAGTCATTCTTCAGTAAATGTGTAGCAGTTGATGCCATGGTCGTGGCAGTAGCCACTATAAAGGAACTCTCTGAGACCTGTTCCTCTCTCCATCCCCCAAATAAAGATTCTAGTACCATGGATAGGTATGGGAAGTGTGTTTTTTCATCAGCAACCTTTGCCTTACGGTCGCTGAACTTCTTGGCTCATTTTACAAGATTACAGAGGGATCTGTTGAAAGAACTGTCAGACTCCCTCCAAGGAACTGTAACTGACACGGTGGCAGACAAAGTAACCGCTCAGCTCACCACCCTCAATTCAGTTGTAAACTCTTCCATGAGATCCAGCAGATGGAATGAGTAGAGTAGCGGGTTCAGGCATCTCTCTTAGGAGGGAGGCCTGAATGCACCTTTGTGATTTCATAGAGCCCTTCAAGTCTTCCTTCATTAATGCTCCTTTTGATGGCTCCTCTATTTTTTGGTCCAAAGTAAAAGAAACTCTCACCTGGGGTGGACCGGAAGGCAAGACCTTAACTGCCATTGGAGTACATTTTTCCACACCTACTAGACCCTTTCCCAAAGGTCAGAGAGGTAGTGGAAAGATGTAGTTCAAAAAATCACAAAGGTCCTTCCAAGACACACAGGGTGAAAGTTTCCCTAGAGGCAGAGGGGGGAAAGTATAATGGAAGTCGCCACCCTTGTGACAGGGAAGGCCCACAGAATCTAGGCTCCAGAGAATCTTTCTTTTTGTAGACCTTTTCAGCCCTCCTGAAAGGGTGCCTCTGGAGGCAGTCAAGGATGATTGTCTCTGCACCTTCATGCATAGCAAAAAATAACAAATGATTGATGGGTGCAGAACATAATATCCAGGAGTTATATTATTCCCTTCTCCTTCGCCACTCCAATAAACAAATCTTTTCAAGATGCCCCACCCAGTCTAAAGGAACAAGCAACCTTAGAAATTCAAAAGTTGCTAATAAGAGTTATTCGAGAGGATTCAGAACTTACTCAAGTTTCTTTTTAGTTCCAAAGAAAACGGGACTGGGAGACCCATTTTGGATCTCAGCATTCTGAACAAATCTGTAAAAAAGACCAAGTTCCGGATGGTGACACTGCAGTCGTTACTTCCATTCATGGAAAAAGACAATTGGATGTGCTGTATAGAACTTCAGGATGTGTACTACCATATACGAATGAAAAGATGATCCAGATCATTTGCACTTCCGGCTAGGAGCCAGTCACTGTCATTTTCGAGCTCTGCCCTTTGGTCTCACTACAGGCTCCAGACTGTTTAACAAATGCATGGCAGTAGTGGTGGTTCACCTGAGATGCCAAGGATTCCAGGTGTTTCTTTATCTAGACATCTGGCTCATAACCACCCTGACCAGGTATCTTCTGCTACAAGCCAAAGACTACACTTTATAACTCTGTTCCTCCCTAGGGATTACCATAAATTATGAAAAATCTGCTCTAGAACAATATCAGAGCTTTGTGTTCATAGGATCAGAGATAAACACAACTGCAATGATAGCAAAACTTCTGCAAGACACAGTGGATGATCTTCGGCATTTTGTTCATAGGTTAGTACTAAGCTAACTGCCTTTGCAACCATTTTAAACCTAACCAATTATCCCTTGTGAAACTCAAACCCTGCAGCTTGTGTTTGTAAGGCAAACACCTTAACCATTAGGCCACGCTCCCAAGAATTTTGATCAGAAAGAAACGAGCCTCTACCAAACTAGTTCTCCAAGTATTGTGCAAAATGGCTGCTTCAGTTGTCCTCTTTTCCCTAGCTCGTCTCCACATGAGAATTCTTCAATAGTTACTTTTGACACAATGGTCAGTTCTAGAACTTCCAATGACACACAAGATCATGATAACCAATCCATGCAAAAAGTATTTTTAGTGGTGGATTCACTCTCCCCTGGTATCCCAAGGTTATCACTTTATTCCTCCTCAACCCTAAGCTACGGTGACCATGGATGCTTCCCAGATAGGATGGAGGGCGCATTACCTGGGGAAGATAGTTCAAGGCATCTGGCGACAACATGAGGCCCATTTGCACATGCACGTCTTGGAGATAAGGGCCGTGCTTTTGGTGTTGCAAGCATTTCAAGACTCTCTTCCTCTAGGAATGATAGCAATCAAATCAGACAACATGTCTGTGATGTGGTACATAAACAGACTGGGGGAACCAGATCTTACCCCCTTTGTCAGGAAGTCCTCAGGTTCTGGCAATGGGCAATATCTCCCAACCGCTTTCTGATAGCAACACACATTCCAGGGAAATCCAGTGTAATAGCAGACAAATTGAGCAGAGCCATATCTTCACAGATGGTCAATCAAGAAGTTGCAGAAGCGATCTTCGGAAATGGGGCCAGCCTTGCTGCGACCTTTTTCCTTTGCCCACCAATACCAAATGCAGCAACTACTTTGCCCTGCGGGAAAGTCCCCAAGGGATGCACTTGTTCATTATTGGCCCCCGGGACTTCTTTATGCCATAGTACCACAAATTAAAAACACCGTAGTTAGCCACAAGCACTGTTTAATCGCAAGTAGAACTTTCATAGACAAGCTGCTTCATCAGGCTTCAAACAGATACAGTATCATCAGTCCATACTGCTTTAAATAATGAGCTCCAATTAAAAACAATTAATGAATTATTTCATTACTTAGTACTGATATACTTTGATCTGTGATTTTGGTTTTTGTGTATATCCCAGTTTTATCAACCTGGTTGCTATTGTTTTTTTGTTGCTTCTTTATGCCTTCCCACCAATTTCTCTAATCCCCAAATTTTTTCAGAAAGCAAGTTTGTTGACGACAATAATCCTAATTGCTCCTTATTGGCCTCAACAAATCTTTGGCCTCATGTTCGGAATGAACCATGGATTCCGAACCCTGTTCCAGACCTTCTGACTGACCTGTCAGGGATGGTTCATCCCAATCTGAGCAATCTCAAACTAACAGCTTGGCTGTTCCAGTTACCCTGATTGGCAAGTTCCCTTTCCTTTCATCTCCAGTCTAACACATTTTATCTTCTCATATATCTTCTACACATAAGCTGTACAAAAGAAAATGGAAGAGATTTGTTTCATGGTTTAACACTAATCAAATAGACCCTTTTACTGCTCCCATTCATTCTATATTAGATTTTTTGGCTAAACTTTTCAGTGAAGTTGCAGCTGCAGCCACTGTTAGAGTTCACTTGACAGCAATTTCAAATTTTCATATAGGAGAAAAGGGGTATGGTATCATGTCAAACAGACGTTGTAAGGCATTCTTGAAGGGAACTACAATGCTTAGACCCGCATACAAAAACCCACCCCTCCTTGGGATCTGAATTTCGTATTGTCAAATATTATCCATCTGACTTTTGAGCTGTCTGCTACCTGTGACTTGAAGCATCTTTCTTGGAAAATGCTTCTCTTAGTAGCCATTACCTCAGCAAGGAGAGTTTCAGAATTGCAAGCTTTATCTGCCAAGCCACCATACGTTGTATTTCATAAGGACAGAGTTTCTTTGCACACCACCCCTCATTTCTGCCCAGAGTTGTGTCTGAAAATAACTTCAGTCAGTCTGTTGAGTTACCGGTATTCTTCCTGAATTTTATAGGTTCATAGGTAGGTACTAGGTACTAGGCTATCTGCCCGAGGGCATTTATAAGCCTAGCCAGAGTATAAAGGAGACTATTCACTACATCTGCTGGACGTTTACAGACTCCTATGTTTCTACCTACATAGAACTGAGAATTCAGACAGTCAGGAAAGCTGTTTGTTTCTTTCACTGAAGGTAGAAAAGGCCTACCAGTATCCAAATGTACCTTATCCAAATGGGTTTGCGAATGTATTTTCTTCATTTATAATTCTAAAAACAAAACTCTGTAACTACTCCTGTCAAAGCTCATTCCATCAGGGCGGTACCTACTTCTGCAACTTTCAAGCTAGGCTGTCTTTGGATAATATCTGTGCTGCAGCAACTTGGGCAAACCCTCATACCTTTATTACACATTACAAAGTGAATTTGGCCTCTAGGAGCAGAGCATCCTTTGGTTGTATGGTTCTAAGGAATATTCTTCCATGAGCCATCCAAGAATCAGGTAGCTTGGGATGGACTTCCCACCAGTGAGAATAAAGGCGAGATTGACAACATCATATAAAGAAGTTATGTTCTTACCATAACGTTCCACGGCTGTTGTCCATCTTGACTTTTATTCTCACAACCCCACCCACCATACCCCCTGACTGTACTCCTGGGAGACTGGGAGACCGAGTAGCACTAATTAGATATTTTAGGACTCTATAGCCTCAAAAAACACTTTTCTGTTAAGCTATGAATAGCTTTACCTCTAATATTAGTTATTATGGGCAGACAAGATCTGGGGGAGTTAGGGAACTGCCGAGACAGATCAAATGGATCAGAACCGACCCACCAGTGAGAATAAAGGCCAAGATGGACAACACACATGGAACATTATGGTAAGAACATAACTTCTTTTTCTTTATGTTTCAGTTTTATTCATTTGGCGGATATTTTGTGGAAGGGGTGACTAATTACAAAAGAGGGGGAAAGGAAAACTTTGCCTCTATACCCAAAATTCGTTGTGATCTTCTGGGATGTTCATTACTCCATATTGAACTAACTCAAGGTAGTAGAAGTGTTCTCTTGATGTGTATCTTTGTGGCAGAAGAAAGTACTGAACAAGAAACTGCAGTTTAAAAATTTAAGTGTGCACCAGGAAGTGAGAAGAGAGCTCTTTCCTTTGCTGGTAGACTAAAATGAATTGGCACACCAATGACTCAGAACTGTATAATTTAATAAACTGAACACTTTTGTTTACATACACAGGCATACTTCATCAGACTAATCATATCCCAGATAGCCAACATTTAAATAACTTTCTCTAAAGAGGAAGTACCACGAATCTGCATGTTTTATGTATAATAATTTGCAGGAAGTTAAAACTGGAGGCAGAAGCAGTTGATGATGATAAGGACATTTTATTTGTATTGTGAGATTATGATTTCCTTTATAATGGTAGCTCATTCCTCTTATCATTTGGTACTCCCCAGACAGACAGATCTCTGAGATCACTTGATATTCATCGACCAGTGTGCCTTCATAGACGGGTAATGTAACTTATTGAGAATATATATCCCAGCGTTTTCAAGCTCTTTTCCCCTAAAAACCTTTCCTTAAATATAGAAGTTATTGCTAAAACAGTGATTGTGTTACTGCACAAACTATACAGTTTGCTGAAGACCCCATGGTTGCCCATGTACTATGCCCTTGGAATTGCATTACATCTCTGCAGTTCACAGTTCAGTGTAGCTGCAATCTAAATCTGTTTTATATGATGGTGAGAGCAGTCGTAAGAAGGGCAGTGTACATCCTCAGATAACAGTAATGTCATGGATGGTACTTAGACACCATCTTACAAATACATACTGACAGTTCAAACTGGCATTATGTACATGTATGTAGGAAAATCTACTGCCCAGTTATCTCTGTTTATTTCTTAGTGTCTTTTATTATGTACCCCTTAGTTTTAGCACTGTGTAGGAGTCAGAGATTTTTTTTTCTTCCCTGATTTTATGTTGTATCCTAGATTGTGTGATTAACAACGTGAAGGAAATTAACAAAAGGAAAAAAAAGCTTCTGGTAGTCTACTGTTTATTTTTACACCTCACCATCCATGTGCCTTGAGAAAATATGCAGCTTTTTATATCATGTTACCTGTAACCCTAATGAACTTTATCATCTAGTAAAATATGAAACCTTGTTGGATAAATAGTTAATATCTACCTTCTTATCCCTGTTCCACAGAAGAAGTTAGACTCTGGGTGTGGGGGTTACCGTACAGTACCTGTCTTGTAAAAATTAAAATAAAAGCTGAAGTTATGATGGTCTTTGCAGCTAACACAGTCCTTTTAACACGTCCACAGCTGTCTGTCATGTCTATACTGATTGATTATGTGTAGGTGTGAATGTCATAGCTGCCTCTCCTTTCTTAATACATGACTTACGGTTAGTCATTTTGCAGTTTTACCACTCACTGCTACTTGTTATTACCTGATGAGGTACAGAAAACGAGTTCTGTTACTAGTGCACAGTTGTTATGCATATGTTATAGTTTGTATGTTATAAATTGGTTAGACTTCTGTGGTTCTTTTTGACAGGGGCACAGGAAAATAATTTTCTTGGATGGCGAAAGCCAGGGTACCTTTTTGGCTAGGCTTGTATAGGCCCTAGGGCCAATAGCCTAGTACCTGCCTATGAACATATTGTTCATCTCTTTTGCTGTCCATTCACATACAGCTGTCACACTGCATCTGAAAAATAGTATATTACAGGCTGAGTTTGCTTACTTTCTAAGGTATAAGAAGAGTAAAGGTGTGAGCATTTTAATTTACATGATGGCTTGCTTCACTGTGACCATATATTCTGGTTTTCATTTAGATTTGTATGTTCACTGTCAGGATGTCCATCCTTAACAGCCGCTCTTAAAAAAAAAGAGGAGCCCTTGGAGAATATATGCACTTAACACATTCTTTTCAGTTTGTAGACAGGGGTTGTGGAATGAAGGGTTTCAGTGACTTATCCATCTTACATGTTACTGTTTTGGGACTAAGGTTTGATAATGAAAAGGAAAGAGATGCATAGCTTTTAAACATAATGAAATCTGGTTGCTGTAATATTTTTTGATATCTTCATTATCTCGACATTATTATTGCAGGAAACTGCATTTCCTTATCTGAAAATATTATGATAGATTACATTGTTAACCCTGTCATGCTGTAAAAGCATAAGTAAATGAAGACAAAAGGGATGCTAGTTCCGACTAGAAGCCAAGTTGTTGCTCCCCCACCAAAGTTAAATATCTACCGGTTTTCACATCCACTTTAATATCTTTTATACTTAAATCCAGAATGGACATTTCATTGCCACTTTCAGATAAGCAGAAATGCTATCTCAAAGCCTTGTGAAACTCTATTAATTTAAATAAAATTCATGTAAAGCTGCCAATTAATTAAGTCTTTCAGCTAACTTTATGCTATAAAAAGTAATGTGAATGAGTTCATGTCATCGCTACTTTCACTTCATTGTAAGGACAGAAATGAGAAATTTCATTTATCTTGCAGGTACTTCAGCACTTTATCTCTGGAGTAGGCGGCACTGGAGGATGTTCTTTTTTTAAACGCAATTTTGGAAAATACTTCTATTTAAACTGTTACACTACTGGATATATACTAAAGATGTGTCCTTCAAACCACTGTGGTTCATTTCAATGTTAGAATTGCACAATTAACAGATAGCACCGTGTTGAGAAGCAGTGGACAAATTTCAAATTACTTTAGAATTTTAGCACTTAACAATTTTTGGATAATTTTGCCAGGATTTTTGTAACATTTCCTGTTTTGCTGCAGTACTTTATGTTGTTGTATACAACTAAATGTTGATTTGGACAGGTACTGTATTGTATTAGCAGCTAAATAAGGGAACAAACAGGTATGTTATATCAATTAACTGAAAGAACAAACAGGAATATTAAATATGTGTTACACAACCTATACTTAACAGTAACAACCTAGAAGTGATGTAGTATCACATTTTTTATAGGGTTTCTATTTTAACTCATTCATAGGTGCAGCAGTGCCTGAACTGTTTACTTCTTCATGTCTGCAGTACTAGTTGTGTGGACTGTCCCTTTCAAGTATACAGCACATTAAATGTGGACTTACATGCAACATTATTATTTCAGTGGGCTCAATATGTGTTTTTCAGTGCTTTAACATAGTAGTTTATGTATGAGAAAATTGATTTAGCTGCATAAACATGGCAAAAATCTGCTTTATTAGTTCAGTTTAAAAGATTTTTCTCACATTTACATTTTCTTTGACTCTGAGCTCCAGGCAGTTGCTCTGAAGCATGCCAGCAGTCAAGAACATGGCACCTCATTAATTGACTGTTCAGAAGTGGGAAAGAGTAAACAATATCAAAGGGGAAAACTGTGCCTTAAAGAAGCATGCTTATCAATTTGTAGGAACCATAGAAAATAGAAGGCAACAGTTTTGCAGTCACTTACATCTTGCCAATACCCACCCTTAATATACCTCCTTTTCAAGGAAAGCTAGGCCAGTTATGGCAGAGGTGAATTTAGTGAATAACCATCCAGTCGTCCAGTTCTCATTTGAAGAAATGTAATGTATCACACTGCTTAATTTGCCATGGGAGTCTATTCCAGAGATTGGTATACTGAGTATACTGGCTAGATGTTGGTCTAGCCTTGGCAGGAGATCCCAGAGGTGATGAAGGATGTCTACTGTTATGATAAAATTTTACACAGCAGTACAATCCCTGTGGTATGGAATAGGATTCCCTTTCATGTAAAACCGACTTCATCCCTGACCTTACTCAAACTCGACAGTTGGATGGGAAACCGTAAATTTACCCCCTATCTGGCCCCATGTCCTTTATGGACAGAGGCAGTCAATATGAAAAGCATTATCATAACACTCCTAATCCAAATCCTTAACTACTCATCTACTAACATGCCTCCCCCAGCATATGATACTTGGGACTCAAATTGTGTGGAGTGCACGGCTAGGCTTGTAAGGGCTCTAATGGTTGTTAGCCTAGTAACAACATGTGACCCTATGAACAGCTGGGTTTAGTAAATCTAGTCCCAGTAACATGCAACATTTACTGACTAGGCTAAGGCTGGCCCTTAACATTTATTCTGTTATTTACACTGACCAATAAGCAGGGCTAAACCCCTAATAGGGGAGTACCATGCCCCTTGTTAATGCAGGACAGCATCTCTGATGTCTGACTTTAGTAACCTAGCATGCATTTTTTCAAAAAGGACTTACACTTATCCTGTACCACCAGTATAGATGTCTTCTGTTCCAATGCTATACTTAGACTAGTTAAAGCCGATACAATCCCTCCGCACCACACGTTCCAGAGACCTCAACCTCATTACCACAATCAGCAGAACATGCTGAAGGGATAGGTTCCTCACACAGATACTGCCCATGCTCTGGAATAGACTTCCCATACATGTCAAGCAGAGCACCTTGCTGCCCCCCTTCAAGAGAAATCTTGAGGAGTGGATGGGTAATAGAAAGTTCACCCCGGGGATCACTCCAGTGGGTCTACTTGATAGAGGCACTGGGAACTAACGGGCGGCACGATGCCAGGGCACTTCTATGGGCTAAACCTGTAAAGGCTCCTGGGCCATTAGCTTAGCTTAGTAGACACCTATGAACATGCAGTAGCCATGCCACCAGGTGGGAGGACATATTGGGCCAGGCTGCAAACCTTTCTAAAATCCAGACTGTTGTTTCCAGAAGTAAAGGGTTGCCTGATATATCCCTATCTAACTCCCTGGCAGCTTGCATTTACATGTCCAAAATTTATGACATTCATTTGGTGCTGCTTTCTTACACCACAAGCAGGCTGCTGATTGAATATAGCCCCTGTTAGCCATTTTGGGGGCCCAGTAGCCTCCTGTAGCCAGCCTTAATTGATGGAGGATCATCATCCTGGGGAAGCATGCCAGTTTGTATAAAATTTGTATCTGTGCCAAAGTCATTGACTGAGCCTCCCTTCAGAAAAATGGTTTTATACGTTCTTGAAGTTTTTTTTTCTATTGTGTTTTTTTGCTGCTTAAAGAGTAACATATATGGTTGGGATGTATGAATTTTTAAAACTGAGGAGACTTAACCTACCTTTTGTCTAATAATAAGCTTCAAATCTTTGCCCCAAGCCGTCAAACTAGCTCTCTCTCTCTCTATATATATATATATATATATATATATATATATATACATACATATAATGGCAGGATGAGTGTCTTATCTGTTGATACCTCCAGATATCACTGTCGGTCTCTGCAGATGCATAAATGGTAAAAAGCATTCTTTCCTTCTACCACTGCTAGGAGCTGGCCTGCACTCACTAAGCCACTGTCCATCCAGTCCGTCCACCAAATCTTATTATCTTCTCTTTTTTAATTTGGATTGGCCTACAATGGAGCTTGTTCAGTATAACAGTATAAGTTTGGGTATTTTTTATGCAGTCTCTTAAAATGTCTGACCACTGTAATAAGAATGTACCACCCTTGTAAGTAAAAAGGTAGGGTCTTCCTTTATCAAGCAACCACTCTATATGTAGGGCTTCCAAGCAGTTTTGCTTCGATTGCACACCATACTGAGGCCGCCCACTCTAAGGGGCAGTAGTAGTTTTGCATTATTGAAAACTCTGCAATCCTACCAATGTCTGGAAGGCTTGCACCCTAAGACTTCTTTGGAGAGAGTGCCAAAGCAGATATGCGACTACACTTACTGTCCCACCAAAATAACTTTAGCTTGTACCATGAGTATACTTGTAAATAGAATGTAACCTCTATTTATCGGAGCGATCATGCTGTTTGGATTTCTGCTGAGACATATGATTAAATATTTTGGTTGGCTAATACACCACTCTGGTAGAAACTGCCAATCACTTATTTGCAGTTCTGCTAGCTGAAAATAGTCATCTTTGTCAAATTTACCTTCCGCCCTGTTAATTTGTACAAACTATTTAACAGTATAAAGTAAATGCTTTCCTTTAGCTGATTAAGTCAGCAACAGGCAGTCATCAGCAAGCAGGAACATCTTTTCATTGTGCTCATCACTTCCCATCCATCAATCTCCTGGCAGACCCTAAGAACTTCATTAAAGGCTCTGTTACAAGCAGGAAAAGGACTGTGGAGATGAGACGGCCTTGTGTGGTGCCCCTGTATTGAGTAGACAGGGAGGATACTGCCCAATCTGTTAATACTTAAGCAAATGGGAAAGCATACAGTGCTTGCATTCCTTTTATAAAAAAGGGAGGGAAGGCCAAGGTTTTCCATTATTACTCACAAATAATTTTATGAGAGAGAGTCAAATGTCTTTTCAAAGTCCTCAAGGATAGCCACTATTAATTAGGCATGCCTTTTAACTGCTTGAGAGTATAACAACAAGGTTTGATGTAGTCTTACTCAACCTCCCTTTGATAAACCTAGTTTGCAAGGGATGGATTATTACAGGAACACTATATTATAAAGCTGGTTAGCCAAGACTTTAACATAAAGTTTGTTTTTCCTCTGTGTTTATTGCCAAAATAGACCTGTAGTAGCTCATTATTGTATGGTCCTTGCTTTGCTTGAGCAAGACTATGATACAAGACTCACATAGGGTTGAGTAAATCCAGACTACTTACCAGTGTTAAACAATGCTACAAGGATGGGGTAAAGTTATTTCTGTGACAGTTGATGTAAGCCAGAGTTGAGATTATCTGGTCTAATGGGTTTGCCTTTTGGGGTGTCCCTTATTGCATTAATCACTTCAGATTCTTCAGTCTTACTTCCTAGGACTTCTACTTGCTTTAGCTAAGTTAAACATTTTGGAATGGCCTGCACTTCTTCCCAGAGAGACAACTTCAGGGGTGGAGTTTACATGAATACATAAAGCCTTCTAAATATCCCATTAATATTCTTCATCTCTGAAATTAGTTCCCCCTTGTTCCACAAGCACTCAGTCCTTGTTTTAGCTGTCCTTTTTTTCAGTTTGTAAGCAAGGAGCTTACCTGATTTATCAAGTTTAGTCCAGTCTTGAAGAGATGCTGTTTCAAAATGTAGAAACTCCATAGCATATAAAGCTTTCTGCGGTTCTCTTTGAGATGAGCTGTGTTCCTGTAAGGTTTTCTTATTCCTGAACTGCATCTTTATACCACCTGGGTGTACAGATGAGAAGCCTTTTCTTCCAAGTCATTACTGTACTTATCCACTCCTCCGAGCAGCCACACTTTGTCTGCTGCACATATCACATTGAATGTGCACATATATCCTAGAGTGTCACATTAAAGGATTTTTGCAATACAGATATTGGTATAGAGGTGATGGGATTGGTTTCCATATAGGCCTTTACCTCCTTAGTAATATACATCCTAGCTGCAGGGTCCTCAAGTACTAAAGGGTTCCATTTTCCAAAGCTTATTTGTGCTGAGGGGTGGGATTGGGTCCCCACATAAAGGACAGGTACGCATATGCGTATACTCATGGTTCATTAGGACAGGACAATACTTCCATTCAATGTTTTGCATTTGCGAGTTTTTGCAAAAGTAACAAGTAATTTACTCTGATGCTTGTATCCTAAGATGAACTGACAAACATGAATCCATGGTCTTTAGGATACATTAACCTTGAAATATCTGCCATTGTCAGGGCTTCCATCTTAAGGTTGAGTAGTCTCTAAGCCCTCGCTGTTAGGATTAGACCTGTCTGTTATTTAATTTAAATATAACTTGCAGTCCCCCCCAACCCCAAATATAATGCTGTATTTGAAGTTGTTGTTTTCATTTGGTCTTCAACTTGAGGGACACTGATCTGGCATGGTTCCGACTCAGCCACATTTTTCAGCATCAGATCCAAGCTTCACCCCTGCCCATAATACCCATGTCTTCCTGCTCTCCTCAGATCTCATTTGTCTGTCACCACTGTGCCCCAGGGGTTCCCCCTAGGAGCTTTGTGAGTCCTCTCCAGAAACTCCCCCTGAGGAGCTCCCTTGGAAATACACGCACAAAAGGAGGCACTTGGACTCCCCACCAGAGTCCCTCACTGAAGACACCGACTTGGAGGAAGGGGAGGATGGGGAGGGTTTCCCCCAATTATCCCCAGATGATGTCTCCTTTGGAGACATCATGGAGATCCTGCACCAGCGTGGGGGATGGTCTACCCAAAAACCCAATGCGAATGAGTCTGTGTTCCTGGAGGCATTTGGCACATTACCCTCTACCTCCTAGGTGTCCCCTCCCGCTGATCCCCTTGTGGACTTAATTTCATCCAGGGCATGGAAGGAACTGAATGCAGTTGAGCCTCTCCCCAAGTGCCCTGACAAAATACTCATTGCCCCTTTGGATAGGCAACATTGGTTGAAGGGATTCCCAGTTGATGCCATGGTGATTGTGGTGGCCAACAAGAAATAACTCGCTCAGGAGAGCTCCATGGTCCATCCGTCAGACCGAGACTCATGGCCATGGACCATTTCGGGAAGTGGACTTACGCCTCAACGATATTTGTTTTGCGTGTGCTGAATTACATTGCACATGTCATCAGACTGCAGCAGGACCTGGTCAAAGAGATTGCTGAGTCAGTCCCAGGGTCCATGTTGACAGAGGAGAAGAAGGTGTTCTCCTCCCATATGGCTACCCATAGTTCCATTTCCAATACTTTCACGAGGCTCCTGTCACATGCCACTGAAGATGCCTCTAAGGCCACCGGAACAGGTGTAGCCATCAAGTGTCAAGCCTGGCTCCAGCTTTTTTCCTTTTTGGAACCCTTTAAGGCGTCTTTTACAAATGCCCCCTATGATGGTTGTACTCTTTTTGGTAAGACCATTCGAGACACACTAGTCCAGTGCACGAAAGACAGGAAGACCTTGTCTGCCATTGGGATTCACTTCTCAAACTCAGAATGATCCTTTCCAGGAATCTGCGCGGGGTGAAGAAGATGTGGTTCTGAAAGTCTCAGGGTTTTTCTCACGATGCTCAAGACTAAACCCTCTCCCAGAGGCAGAGGGGGGGTATGATAGATGCCACCCTCATGGCAGAGGGGGTCCGAGGAAGCAAGGGTCTCTGGATTCTTTCCCGGACAGACACTCGCAGAAACCCTGAAGGGTTGCCCGATTGCTCGTCTCTGGAAGCAGTCGGGGGACGTCTTTTTCTGCACCCAATAGCCTAGGACTCCATCACCGATGATCATTGGGTTTTACAGATAATATCCAGAGGATACTCAATCCCCTTCCTTCAACCTCCAGTCCCTCTCAAGCATCTCCCGGACTTCTCATCCGCGCAATGGGAGCAGGCAGCAGTAGAAATTTCCAGACTGCTCGTCAAGCGAGTCATCCAGCCCATTCCCCCAGACCAATCTGGATCAGGCATTTAATCCAGGTTCTTTTTAGTGCCAAAGAAAAGGGGGGACTTAAGACCCATCCTGGATCTTTCAACCCTAAACCTGTCAGTTGCCAAGACAAAATTTTAGATGGTCACTCTCCAATCCACTCTGCCATTTCTGCAGAAAAACGACTGGATGAGTTCGGTGGACCTCCAAGACGCATCACATCAAGATGAACAGGCGCTCTCGGAAGTTCCTCCACTTCTGGCTGGATGCCAATTATTATCAGTTCAAAGCTCTCCCTTTTGGGCACACCACTACCCCCAGGGTGTTCACCAACATGATGAGAGTAGTGGCGGCTCACCTGCGGCTGCAGGGGTTCCAGGTCTTTCCCTACCCGGACGATTGGCTCCTTTCCGCTCCCTCCAGGCATTGACTGTGTCAAGCTATGGCTCTTCTTCTCAAGATTGCTCACCATCTCGGCATAATAATAAATCTCAGCAAGTCCCATTTGGAACCAGTACAAGTTATAGACTTCATTGGGGCTCACTTAGTATTCAAAGCAAAGTGTTTCTTCCTCTGAACAGACTATCTCTCCGCCATCATGTCTATTACATTGTTCAAGCCCAGTGTCCCCATGCAGATTCAGTTCTTCGGGCGTTGGGGTCCATGGCGGCCACGATCACTCTTATTCCAACGGGTTGCCTTCTTTTTTTTGATTTCTCCAAGTCTTTTGGGTTTCTAATACCATGACGAGAATGGACCCCATTCCTAAGTCAAAGGACGATTAAAGTTCATGAAATTAGTATCGTTTCACTCTTTGATGTTACCCAAAACTGCTCTTCGCAGCACCCGCAATGTGCCCAGTAATGACTCCTCCTGCAGTTTGTATGGTGTTACATGAATTGGTAACATATCTAAATATGATTGTAAATTCTTTTTTATAAGACCAGTTGCTCCTACTACTATTGGAACTGTCTGGGTATCTTTCTTCCACATGGCTCTCATTTCTGCCTGCAGATCCAGGTATTTTATGACTTTGTGTCTCTCTCTATGAAAGACACTGTAGTCACTGGGTGTGGCGAATTTCAGTGATCAGTGCTACTTTTGTCTTCTTTTTTTGGACCACTATATCTGGTTTTCTAGCATCTATTTTTTGAACTGTTGGTACTGGGTGATCCCATGTGATATAAACTTCATCATTTTCTATGATTCTTTGTAGCTCATGTTTCCAGTGATTTTCAGGCACTTTGATAGTATAATGTTTGCACAATCTCCAGTGTAACAGTCTCGCCACATCACTGTGCCTTTCAGTATACAGTCCATCTGCCATTAGTGCATCGCAACCAGCAACTAGGTGTGTGGCTGTTTCCAATGTGGTTTTACAAAACCTACATATGTGTGTTTCTCCCACATGTTCAATGGACTTTGTAAACCAGCATGTACATAGCCCAATATCTTGGGCTGCCAATATTAACCTTTCATTTCTTGATGTGAATTCACCTCTCCTTAACCATTCCTGCATTCATTCTTGATCAACATGAGGCTCTTCCAGAAGTTTTCTATACTTGCAACTATATTTATGTTTTTTCCACATTTCTTGCCTTCTCATCTGGTGCTTCACCTTATATTCTTTCTTTTGTTTTTTTAGCAAATTCAGTTGCTGCCTGGTTTTTATCTCCTTCTGGTTTGATTTCCATTCCTGCTTGCGTCAATATGCTTTTGCTAAATTAAGCAGAGATGTCATCTTAGATTTATTCTCATGTTTCAAAACTCTCACTACATTTGGATCCTGTGAGGTCAGCAGATGTGTGGAGTCCCACGATTGCAGATCTGTACATGTAATCAATTTCAAGGAGGCCCATCCCTTCTTCGGAACAGGGAATATATAATCTTGGTATACACTGATTTTTATAAATCATTTGGTGAGCATGAAGCATCCTTCTTGTTTTAATTTCCAGTATATCGTGCACTTTTTGAGGCCAGTCAGTCACTCCAAAACTGTAAGTTAGGACAGGAAGAGCAAATTGATTTATAGCTTTGATCTGTTCCTAGATGTCAGTGCTGTTTTCAGAATTAATTTAAGTCTTCTAAAGTACTCCTTACTAAGCTTTATTCACATTTGTTCATGTTTTATTGCTGATCCTTCATCAGTTACCAAGTATTTATACAATCTGTCTTGCTCAACTTCTTTTATATCACATTCTTGTCCCAAACTGATGTTTTCCTGGTGCTGCAGTTTTCATTTTTTAAAGGTTGCTTTTGCACATTTATCAAGACCAAATGACATTCCAGTATCATCTGAAAAAGTTTTGACAACCTGCAGCTGTACTTTCAATTCCTCATCTGATGAACTATACAGTTTTAAATCATCGACAAAGGGAAGATGAGAAGTCATTAGACTTTGTTTTCTAGGAGCCAAATTGTAGCCATGGCCTAAGCTGTTAAGTAGACAGCTTAATGGATTAATGGCAAGGCAGAATAGCAATGGTGACAGAGAGTCACCCTGGAATATCCCCCTTTGAATTTTTACCCCGGGGATAATAATCTGTCCTTTATCATGGCTTAATTGCAAAGTGGTCTTCCATAGTTTCATGGTCACTGTAATGTAGTCAGTCAGTGTGGGGTGTATCTTTTATATTTTTAAACACTCTTTTATCTATAAATGTGGGATATTATCAAATGCTTTTTTGTAGTCAATCCATGCCATACTTAGATTCTTCCCCTTCTTACAGTTCTCCACTATAACTGTTTAACAACAAATGATCCTTTGTTCCATATGACGTTCTTTTATTGCCCTTTTGTTCTACTGCCTTAATTGTGTTTTCTTCTAAATGACTATAAACTCTGTCGGCATCAATTCCCATGTATAGTTTATACGTCGTCAGGAAAAAAAGTTATTGGTCTATAATTTTTAGGGCAGCTTGCAAGTTCACACTTAAGTAAAAGCATTGTTTTTCCTGTTGTCAACCAGTGTGGTGTGTGTTTCAGGTGTGCATATAAATAGTTCTTACTCATGACTAAATCCTTGTGCAAAGAAGTCAGTACTTTAAGCCAAAAGTTAGGTACTGCATCTGGGCCTGGGGTTTTCCAGTTAGAGGCTTTTCTTAACTTTGTTTCAATCTCTCTGGCTGTTATTTCATCCCATTTCATATCCTGTACCTTTAAACTTCTTATTCTTTCTTTTACTTCTTCTGTCCATTTAGCATCTTTATGTTCCACAGGATCTTCATACTTCCGCTGTGGTGCAGCAGTAGCATTGTTGCCTCACAGCAAGAAGTTCTCCCGTTCGATTCTCGGCTGGAGTGCAGGGAGTGCCTTCTGTGTGGAGTCTGCATGTCCTCCCCACGGTTGGGTGGGCGTTCGAAAGACATGCGTAAATGGGCGTGCCTTCGTTGAAGGTTGAACGTCGAGCTGGCACCTCTGCTTTCGTGAAAATCTACTGCCAGTCATTAGCGGACCGGAGTTCCGCTGTGGCGACCCCTAACCGGGAAAAGCCGAAAGACAACAACAACATGTTCCACAGGATCTTCATAGATACTTCTCCAAAATGTATCTACTTCCTTGTTTTTTGGCGGTCTTTCAATTCCTTTTACCTTATTTCCCAATTCTCTATAAAACTTTTTTGGGTCATCAATAAATTGCTTATTTTGTGCTTTTCCCTTATATTTATCTTTGTATTTTCTAAGTCTTTCCACCTGTTTTGAAATTTGTAGTTTGTTATCTCCAATAGTGCATAATAGATCCTGGTCTGTTCTAATATTGCCTTCATATGAGGGTCCTCCAATGGACTCTGGTGGTTCAGTGATCATTACTAGACCTGCCCTTATTTCATCCAGTTCGATTATCTCAAGGTTGCAAGAATTTTCTCCTCTGGTGGCTTCAATCCCCGGATCTTCTTCTGGGTCATCCATTCATCCTTCTTGCTCCTGTGTTCACGGTGACCATGGATGCCTCCCTGCTCTGGTGGGGTGGGGGGCATTGCATGGGAAGGACAGTCCAAGGCACATAGTCTTCCCTGGAGTCTCGTCTGCATATCAACATCCTGGAGATGAGGGCAGTGCATTTAGCATACCTATCTTCCTCTAGAGGTGATTGCCATTCAGACAGACAATATGTCTGTAGTCTGGTACATCAAGAAACGGGGGTCCAGATCATACCCTCTTTGTCGCGAAGCCATGAGACTGTGGTGGTAGGTGATCTGCCATTTTCTGGTGGCAACGCACATTCTGGAGATGTCCAGCATACTGGCGGACAGGCTCAGGAGGTCTATTCTGATGCCTTATGAGTAGTCTCTGAATCCTTCAGTAGCAAAATAGATCTTTCTAATGTGGGGTCAGCCTTTTTGCGATCTCTTCGCCTCTCCTTCCAAAGCGACGTGCAGTGAGTATTTTGCTCTGAATCCCCCTCCGGCGAAGTCCCCCAGAGACACTCTAGTTCATGTTTGGCCCTCCGGTCTACTGTATGCTTATCCTCCACTCCCTGTTACTCCCAAATTCATTCAGAAAGCTCGACAGCTGGGAGAGCTTAGTAATCCTCATTGCCTCTTTCTGGCGTCGTCAAGTTTGGTTCCCCCTTTGTGGTCTCATGCTTTGTGTCCTCTTTGGACACTAGATCCGATCTGATCACGCATCCCTTAGGGATCCCACACCCAGACTTAGTTAACCTGAAGTTCACAGCTTGGCTGCTCCAGTTCCAGTGATAGCTAGGACTCTTGGGTTGTCTTCCCCTGTTAAGAAGATTTTGGTAGCATCTCGCAACTCTACCACCAGGAAGGTTTACTCCAGTAAGTGGAAGCATTTCTCCATATGCATTTCTCAGCATGATCTGGATCCCTTTACTGCCCCAGTTTCTGCCTTTTTGGAGTTTTTTGTAGATATTTTTAATCATAGTGCTAATTTTTCTATGGTAAAGGTACAATTGGCAACGATCTGTAATTTTCACAAAGGAGAGAATTCGGCTTCCATGGCTTCCTCCAAACTTTGCAAGACCTTTTTGAAGGCTACCTCTTACTTAGGCCTCTGGTCAAGGACCCAATGCCCCCTTGGGATCTCACCCTAGTGCTACAACCTCTGGCTTCTCCCATCTTTGAACCAGCGGCTAAGGTTGACTTGCAGTTTCTGTCTTGGAAGACAGCCTTTTTGGTTTCCATTACTTCGGCCAAGAGAGTTTCAAAGATCCAAGCCTTATCTGTCAAGCCTCCTTATATGGTGTTTCATAAAGACTGGGTCTCCCTACGGACAAATCCCTCATTCTACTGAAAGTGACATCTGAGTCAAATATTAATCAGGTCATTAATCTTCCTGTTTTCTTCCCAAATTACCAGAATAAAGGAGAGTATAAATTGCACTTGCTTGATGTTCACAGGCAACTGGGTTTCTGTTTGCATAGAACAGAATACTTTCGTAAGTGTGATCAACTCTGTTTCCTTTTTTAAACCCTTCTTGGGAAAGCCTGTTTCAAAGATGACTATTGCTTGATGGATTTCTGAGTGCATTTTGTTGACCTATCGAGCCAAAGGGTTATGTCCACCAGGGCATGTCCGGGCACATTCCACCAGGTCCATAGCTACTTCTGCAGCTTTTTGGTCCAGAGTTTCTTTAGATGATATTTGCTCTGCAACTACCTGGGCATCATCACACACTTTTATCTCCCATTACAAATTGGATCTTCTTTCCAGGTGCAGGGCATCCTTTGACTCAGCCGTGCTCCGGAACATCCTTCCATAAGGACCTCCCAGGGCTCTTTAGTAGCTGGAAACTCTGTCCCTCAGGCTGGAGACCAAATGAAAACAACAACTTCAGATAAAAAGGTTATGTACTCACCATAATGTTCCATCTGAATTGTTGCTTTTCATTTGTCTTTAACCGTCCTTCCCTCCTTCCCCCTGCCTTGTGTGGGATGTGTAGTGAACTGGATGGAAGAGGCATAGCCCCTCTACTCTACCGAGCTTTTTCTTGTTGAGCAACTGGGTGGTAATGCCATGGGATTTAGGCATATGTTTTAGGTCGAGGGTGCTACTATCTGCAGCAGACTCGATCTGAGGTGAGGAGGGAGACAGGGATATTATGGGCAGGGGAGGAGCTTGGATCCAATGCTGGAAAATACGGCCAAGTCGGATACGTGCCGGATCCATATCCCTCAGGTTGAAGACAAATGAAAAGCAACAACTCAAATGGAACGTTATGGTGAGTACATAGATTTTTTTTATTCCCTAAGGCATTAGATCTGCTGTATAATTAAGGGTGGTCATGGTTCAGCCCATAAACAGAGCCTGTAATTAACAGCCCTTACACTGTATAGACTTTAGCCATGGCCCACCTCTCATTTCTATTTATTTTGCATTCCATTAACTCCCACATGAATTTGTTATATACAAATATAACAGCACAAGGTTTAGTGGAGGAATATAGGCTTCCAGCATACTATTTAAACACAGTTTATGTTTCTTACTTTCTGTAAGAATACAATATCCAAAACATTTATCCAATACATTGTATTTGTTCATTGTATATGAACCATAACTATTTACTGAAAACATATATTCTGTTTAGTCTCCTGCATCAAAAGATTTTTTCTACTAAAACACATCAAATATGCAAAAGGAAATGGCTAGCAGCAGTCACACACACAATCAGTTACACTAAAGAATGACAGTTCTCTTTCCGGAACAAAACAACAGTGTAATGATAATGACCTCCAAACAATATCAATTTAAGTAATATAATTATGCAAACTGTACATAGCAAGTAATTTTCATTTAATGCCATGTTGCCACCTGACAGCTGTCAATGCAGTAGAAATTTTGCTGCTTAGCAGCATCGACGCTACTTACATCTTTACAGACTCCCAGTATTCCAAACCAGTCTCTCCCAGGACATTTAATTCTGGGCATCTGGAGCAGGGATGCCTGGGTAAACACCAACATCAATAACAAGCAATAACACATTTACATTTTATTTTTGTTTAGACTTGAGACTTTTTTTTTTTTATTTAATTGTGAGACCCTGACATCCTCAGAAAGAATTGGTGTACCAACTTTCCCTCCACTCCAGGTAAAGGTGCATTAGTTTCTACATATGAGAAGGTTTATTCCAAGCTACTGCATCATCCATAGGCTCCTCTATGGCCTGGATTCCTGCTAAAGAAGCAAACAGCTTGCACTGTTTCTCCCTGGCACATTCAATAACTATTGCCCACCTCCTTGTTTGGTGACAGCTAGTGAACTAATCTCTTTGCATAGTGCATCTGTACTACATGGGGTCTTCTTAGGGTCAGCAGACACTGGGTTTACCTGTGGCATCTGTTGTTGAAGAAAGAACTCCTGCTTGGGTATTTTAAAGCTGTGGCTTTGCCCCTGAAACTTAACTGCTAGAGTGGCTTAATAGTTAAAGTGTGTGGGTACTTTATTTTTGAAACATAAATTCTGCACATCTGTAAGTGCCCCCCACATCTGCACAGCATGAGAGAAATCATTAACTAGATAAACCTTGTGCCACAGCAAAATAAAGGTTTTATCTTCCTTTGCAGTTTCCAACACTGCCTCCTTATCCATGAATCACAAGAGACTCAGAGTGATAACGGGTCTTCTCATATTTGGATGATTGACTCCTTGGTGCAGCAACCAAAGAATCATTAATAGAAGTCCCAAGATTACTTTTTGCGTTTCTGCATGTTGTCAAGTATTTCCACCAATTACCAAAAGTCACCCTGTCAGCCTGCTTAGCACAGTTCATTCATTGGATGATGCCTGAACACATTCTATTGCCAATTATCCCTTACAGAAGACATCTACTCTCCTTTTGAAAGTCAGTACAAACATTGTATCATCAGCAAAGTCCCTCAGTTCTATTCATATTAAAAGTCCTGAGACTGATGGCAGTAGCGCTTATTACACCAGGTACCACATGAAAATCCTTTAGTGGATGCTTTCGACACTTTGGTCACAGCTAACAGATCTTCTGCCAGACTCAATTTACATAACCAAGAGTTGCAGAATACAGTTGAATCTGAGGCTGGCTTTACCCTTTGTTGCAAATTAGAATGCTGATTTTGCTCCCCTCACCAGTTGTAGTCATGCCCACAGATGCTTTCACTCTGGGGTGGGGCATTCAATAGAAGGATGGTCCCAAGGTCAGTGGAACTAGGCAGAGGCCAGTCTTCACATCAGCATTGTGAAGCTGGGTGATCCTCCTAGAGTTGCTGGAATTTCAGGGCCTCTTACCTCCAGGAGTGATGCATTCGCAGTCAGTGGTATGGTACATCAACAAACAGGTGGTAAATGAGTGTTACCCCCTTTGCTGAGATGCACTGAGAGAGTAGCAGTGTGCTCTAGATTCAGGTCATCTTCTGACAGCAATGCATATTTAGGAAAATACAACTGGTTAGCAGACAGACTCAGAAGATGCATTCTTTTACCTCCTAAGTGGTCCCTGAAACAAGAGGTATTTCAAGAAATATTCAGTCAGTAGGTCTGAGTTGCTGTGGTTTGTTTGTCTCTCCCTCAAACACCAAGGGCAGGAGTTACTTTACTCTAGTTTCTACTCAGTGTCAGTCACCCAGGGATGCCCGAGTCTGCCAGTGGCCCCAAGGCTACTATATGTCTTCTCTCCTCTGCCCCTTATAATCAAATTCCTTTGGCACACATCCCCCTACTAATCGCAAGTGATCTTCATTGCTTCATTCTGGCTGCGACAGATTTGTTTTCCCCTGCTAAATCCTCACATAAGGAAACATCCACTGGCTTCTAGATCCACATTAAGATCTACTCTGTCACCCCTTCAAACCACCTCACCTGCACCTTCACAACCTCAAGTTAACCCATGGTTTCCGCAGTCCCTTTAATGGCCTGGCATTTTCCCTTTCAGAGTATATAATTAACATCCTTCTGTTTTTCAGAAGTTATCCACTCACAATATTTACAAGAGCAAATAGAAAAAAAAAAACTGGGTTTTATCAAGGTTTTCATCCATATTCTTTTTCCATAGCAGATGTCTTGAAATTTCTGTCTTCCCTATTTGATTCAAGCTCTAGCTATTCTATCATTAAAGTGCAATTGGCAGCTGTTTCAAACTACCAGCTGTTAAGTTGAGCCATACTAAATAGTGGCCAGTTTTATTAGCTTAGATTTCTTACAAACTTCTTTATAAAAGTTTTTATGATGGCAACAGGTTGTATTTCATTGTTTTGTTTTAATATTGAACCCCTAAGTTTTTACCAATGCATTATTATATTTTTATTTACCTTGATGGTAAAATGATTTTAGTTGATTTAAAAAAATACTTTTTGTATATGTGTTAGATCTAAACTGTTTTTCAGTGGATTTTATTACTGTGACTTTAAGGTTCTACCTTTTACAATGCATCAGTTCCTTGTTTGGGTTTTATCCAGTAGGGAGTGTTATTTTTTACTATATGAAGTCTGATTAGTTAATGAGGTTTTAAAAGGATCTTGGAGCTACATTGTTTCAAACTCTGATGAAGTCCCATTTGTAATGGATGAAAGCAGTTTTATTCATAGGATTATAGGATGTTACTAGGCTAATGGCCCTGGGCCCCTTACAGTCCTAGCCAAGAGTTTATCCCCCCCAAAAAAAACCTCAGTCAACACCTGTCATCCCTGTCAGTGAGGAACACACGTGAAACCCCTGGGACAAATTTGTGGCTTCCCATCCACTCATCAAGGTTGCACTTGAAGAGCATTAGCAAGGTACTCAGTTTGACGTGTATGGGAAGTCTGTTCCAGAGACAGGGCAACCTCTGGGAGACAAACCTGTCTCTCCAGCAGGTTTTGTTGATGTAGCATACTATGTTTAGGCATTTTGAGTGCGTAATGTGAGAAGAGTTAGACTTACGGATATGGAGCATCTCTAGTAGGGCAGGGTCCGAGATTGCCTTTTAGGCGAGACGCAGATCAACACTGAGTAATCTGTACGATACTGAGTAGAATGATAATAATTTGAGCCTGTCCGCATAGGACAGATGTTGTGAGGTATTTCTGTGGCCTTTCCAGTTGGTGCAGACGTTTGGAGAGGTACCTACCAAACAAGACATTATACTCAATTATTGGTCTAATGAGGGAGGAGTAATAACCTCCTTTTTTCTGGATGCATAGGGTGGTACTAGGCTATCAGCCCTAGGGCCTATACTAGCCTAGCCATAACAATTCCCTGGCTATTTCTTCCCACACTATTTACTTCCGTGGACCCCTGTCTAGCAGGACGACTGATGTGATCCCTGGGGCGAATTTCCTTTCTCCCATCCAGTCGTCAAGGTTCCTTTTGAAGAGGGCCAAAGAGGCACTCTGCTTGACATGTATGGGCAATCTATTCCAGAGTCTGGGGAGTCCCTGAGTCAGGAACCTATCCCTCCAGCATGTTTTGTTTATTGTGATGACAAGATTTAGATCCCTGGAGCGTGTGGCTCTGAGGGATTGGGATTTCTTTAAGTGTAGCATGTCCAACAGCTCTGGGTTTGACATGGCCTTGTATGTTAAGCAGAGATCACCTCTGAGTAGATGATATGCGACCGAGTATAGCTGGAGTTTTTTAAGGCGGTAGCTTAGGGCATCTGCTTTAGGCCTGTGATTCTTTTAGTGAGGTATTTCTGCGGCCTTTCCAGTTGTTGCAGATGTCTTGAGAGGTACATACCAAACGGGGCGTTGTATTTTATAATGGGTCTAATGAGGGATGAGTACAGTGGGACAATGACCTCCTTTTTTCTGGATGAAAAGCCCTTAGTGATGAGGTGTGCCACATAGAAGGATTTCCTGACTGTTCTGGCGATGTGGTTATCAAAGGTGAGACCACTGTTCACCTGTGTCCCTAAGTCTCTTATCACACTTTTGGTGTTTAGTGTACTGCCACCTATATGGTAATACACGGATACATGTTTTTTCCCAAAGGGGATAACTATACATTTCTTGGCACTGAGCTTGAGCCCATGGCTCTGGCACCAAGCATCTGTTTCTGCAAGGCCCTTTTGTAGAGTATCCACATCATTTGGGGATTCAATAATGGCTCCCAGTTTTCAGTCATCTGCGAACTTTGTTAGACAGAGTCTCTTAGTGTTGGCCTGTACTTCAGAGAAGTAGATGCCAAACAAGAGCAGTCCCAGGACTGAACCCTGAGGTACTCCACTTGTCTGGAGCTGGATTTAGAGTCGGCTACTTTTACAGTGTGGGTTCTGTCAATAAGCCAGTTAGCAACCCATTGGGTGACGTAGGGATTAATGCCCAGCTTAGTAAGTTTATCTATGATTACAGAGTGGGGGATGGTGTCAAAGGCATTGGCAAGGTCTAGATAGGCTGTGTGGACCACCTTACCCTTGTCCATGGCTCTGGAGACTGATTTGAAGAAGTCAATCAAGTTCAGGAGACAAGATCGGCCCTTCACGAACCCAAACTGGGTGGGGTCCAGTGTTTGAAGGTTGCCAATGTCTTTGTTTATAAGTTCCATGATAATACGCTCCATGGCCTTGCAGATAAGGCTTGTCAGACTGATGGGACGGTAGTTTCCAGGATCCAAGGTGGATCCCCCCTTGTAGAGTGGGATAACTGTAGCTCTGCACCACTCAGTGGGCATGAAACCTGAGGTGAGGCTATGATTAAACATGACACTTGGGTGAGGTGCCAGTTCATATTGTAGTTCATGTAGTACACAGCCCTGGATGTCATCTGGTCCTATGGATGCTGTATTCTTAGCTTTGGAGAGTGCGTTTTTTACCTGTTTGGCCGTTATTACCGGAATTTGGCAATCTTCTGGTATTGAGATGGGCCATTTAGGGGGTGAGAGGGAGGTGAAGTTGGCACTGAATCGATCTGTCAGGATATTGGCAATATCCTTGGGATCAGTATATTTAATGCCATTCTGTTTTAGCTCAGAGCAGATCTGAGCATTGCCATTTAGATTCTTGACATAGTTATAGAATGCCTTGTGGTTGTCTTTGGAATCTTTGGCAATTTTATTTTCGTAACTAGCTTTGGAGGATTTTATGAGGGATCTCAGTTTCTTACTGAGGCTGGTAAGGGAGTTTTTTGCATCCTGGGATTTTCCTCTTTTCTGCAACAGTTTCTTCCTTTTGTTGTAAAGTTTGTTTATGGCAGGGGACCACCAGATTGGCTTCCTTTTTTGGATGAGAGCATCTTGGTTCTGTTTGGGATGGCACGATTCATGCATGAGTGGATGTGCTCTTACAGTGCCTTAGTGTAGGATTCAGCAGTTGAACTTTCAGTTCCCGTCTGCATGGGTGTCATGAAGTTTGTCACTTCTGACTTGAATAGCATGACGTTGGCTTTGGAGAAGTTTTTTATGGAGGTTTCCTTACTGGGGGGTGGGGGTGGGATGTGGATGTTAAGGGTGATTAGCTTATGATCAGACCTGACTAACGAGGGGGTGACCATAGGTGTGGAGCTTCGATTTCCCATGTTGGTAATGACCAAGTCTAGGATATTGGAGCTCCTGGTGGGACTATGGATTAGTTGATCCAGGGTGTTGGAATTTATGAATTCCCTTTACTTATGACATATGAACCAAGTGAAAGGCTTTTCTGACCACTGTCGCTACATGATAGTCAAATGTGAAAATTGTTTTCAACTTGAGTACCCAGGGCTCTCATCATAGGTTGTGTGCTTCGGGGATTGCTGTTGATGTGGTAATCAGTAGTGGCCGTGTTTTTGCCAAATGGTAAGATGATACGTTTTTTGTGTTTAACTTGAGGCCATGACTTTGGCACCAGTTATTTGTTGTGAGGCCCTCTTGCAGTATGTTAACATCATTTGGGGGTTAGTGACAGCACCCACCTTACAGTCGTCAGTAAACTTGGTCAGCCAGAGGCCTTTTGTCTTTGCCTGGACCTCTGAGAAGTAGATGCCAAACAGTAGTGGTCCCAGGACAGATCCCTTGGGAACACCACTAGTGACAGGTCTGCTATCGGAGGTGGAGGTTCCTGTTTTGACCTTGTGGGTCCTTTCGGTGAGCCATTTGGCCACCCACCTAATGAGATGGGAAATTATGCCAAGTTATGTTAGCTTCTCAATCATTAGCAGATCGGAGTTCCGCTGTGGCGACCCCTAACTGGGAAAAGCCAAAAGACACAAACAAACAAACATGTTTTAAACAGAGGAGCTGTTAGGTTCTATTTTAATACAGCAGAGTGGCTGTCATTCTTAGCATCATAGCTGGAGTTATTCCATTAAGGACCCTTGAACCAGCTTCCTCTACAGACCTATAATATTTGTCTTTGAAAACAATATTTCTCGTGGCTGTAACATTGGTTGAAAAAATATCAGAACTGCAGACATTGTCTGTCTCTACCCTAGCTGATCTTCTTTAAAGACAGAGTCAGTCTAAGCACCAATCTTTACTTTGTTCCTACTCTGAGAGCAATAGTAATTAATCCATCAACCTGCCTGCTATTCCCAAATTTCTCCAGCAGACGGGAATATCTCTAACATAGCTTAAAAGTCCACAAAGAGGTCAAATTCTAATTGCACAGAACTAAGTTATTCAGAAAAGATGCCCAGTTGTGCGTGTTGTGCTCCAAGCAAATTGGGATTTTATCACCAAGCAGGCTTTGTCTGGATGGCTGTCAGCTTGCTTCTCATTTGTATACCTTTCCAGTAATAAAACTCTGACTTCAAAAATCAACAGCCCATTCAACAAAAGTGAATGGCTACTTCTACTCCCTTTTTCAAGAACTCTTCCATTGATATTTGTGCAGTAGTCACTTAGTCCATGCCGCAGTCCTTTTTAAGCATTACAAACTGGATATCATTTCAAGGACCAGAGCAGCCTTTTGCACTCGTTGCTTAGAGTTTTCTTGTCATGATTCCACCCAGGACTAAGTAAAGGTAGCTAGAGATTATATCACAATAGACAGATCGGATGGACTGATGAAACAGAATATGAAATTAATTTCCTTACAACAGTGTTGGATCCTTTTCATCCAAGTTTGTCCAATATGTCATATGCCCATCATCTTCAATAGGTTATTACTGCTGTCCTGATATATATCTGTATACATCTGTGTGTGTGTGTGTGTGTGTGTGTGTGTGTGTGTGTGTGTGTGCGTGCGTGCGTGTATATACATATATACACATAGATGTCTCTCAGGTGTGCTCAAAGGAAACAACAAAGTGCGTGCTTACCAACTTTACACCCCTTCATGAAAAACCAGCTCTTCTAACTTCAATAAAAATATTTTTTTTCTCAAGTAGATGTAGCTCCATCCCACACCAGACCAAGAAACGAAGGTTTCGCCAAAGGTGAGGTAGGAGAAAGTGGGTGCTCCACTCCATGAAGTTTAGATGTTCTTCTTGTTTCACTGTTGCAGTCATCACACTTGGGTTATCTGCCTGCAGGTAGCCCTCAGTCGGCCCGAATACCAGAGACTTAGTATTTCTGTGTCAGATGCTGTTGCTTTTTCCATGACGTCAGGTCGTCGGGGGTATAAAACAGGCAGCCGATGCCATTACGTCAGTCTTTCTTGCCGAGGAGGAGTCCGAAGCAGAGGCAGTTTGCAAGTGCCAGTCAGTCTCTACCTGAAATTTTCATTAAAGCTAAGTACCCCATTGAGGATCCTTTTTTCTTGCTCTAACCGATGTTAGAAAAAGTTAAAATTGTATTGCCTGTGGAAAGCAAATACCTCACAGAGATTTTCATTCTTACTGCGTCACCTGTTTAGGCTCAGACCACAACTTCCCTCGCTGTCGGTTTTGTGCTTTGTTTAACGCCCGAACCATTCATCGGGCTATCTTTGTCACTAAATTCTTTCGCTGTCATTCTATGTATTCTGAAATGGCTTTGATAAGCCATCCAACTACCAATCTTCTGAAAAAACGTAAAAATAAAGACAGAGACAAACCGCATAGACCGGTACTCAGTGAGGCACCTTTGCAGCCCCTGATGCCTGCTTGTATGGATTTGCAGGCCTCTGCTGAGACCCATTCGGAGTCCATTATGCCGCAAGATGCTTCTTCTACTATGGAACCTGATTCTACAGACCAGTAGTCCGATGACTCTGACCCTTCTGATTATCAGGACATGCCCTTATCAGCCTATGAGGATTCAGATGCAGAGGAATCCATTCACTCTGCTTCCCCTCCACAAAATATTTCTTTTGGTGAAACCGTACATACTTTGAGAGCATTTCCACTGGGATTGCCAAGACTACCCTCAGTCCAAAAAGAGACTCAGAGAATTTTTAGAGTTGCCTCAGCACAGGCCTCTAGCTATACCCCCTGTCCTGAATGTTGTAGATGATGTTTTTATGGAATCCAGTCTTACTCCAGATACATTACCCCCACCCCCTAGGAAACATGACAGGTACTACAGAGTACCTGATTCCCACAAATTTCTCTTAAAGAATCTTACTGCGGATCCAGAGACCATTTCCCAGGGACCTAAAGGTATTAAGGCTACTACAGCCAAAAATCCTACCCCTTTGGACAGGGATTCCAGAGCTTTAGACAGATGGGGTAAGAAGGTATATACCTCTGCAACTCTTGTCATCAGGGCATTGAATTGCCAGTTTCACATGTTGAAGTACCAGCAACATATTATGGAACTAATTAAACAAAAAATGGTAATATTTCCAGATTGTGCTGTAAATAAAGATCTACAAGAGCCAATGCATTCTGCAAACCAAGTTAGTAAGCATACTTTGCAGTGTGACTTTCATGCCCTAGAAGCATCTTGCAGGGCTGCAGTCACTGGGTCTGTACTGAGAAGGCATGCTTGGCTGAAGGAACAAACCTTGCCAGATCATGTCAAATCCAAAGTACTAGACACTCCTTTAAATAAGGACTGTTTGTTTGTCACCAAAGCAGAAGAAGTTCTTAAAAAGATGGAAGAAAAAGCTAAATCTATGCAAACTGTGAAATAATTCTTACAAGTGCAACCACCTAGATTCAGTAGGCATTTGCCTTCTAAGAACTGGTCCTTTCCAGCCCCTTCCAGGCCTTCCCAGACCAGACCCAGGGGAAACAGGCCACCCAGACTACAGTCTCAGGGTATGCAGAGATCTAAACAATGGAGTGCCCCCACCCCAGTAACAGGGAGTGGTAAGCCGCCTTCTTATGGAAATTACTTGCGCCCTTAGGAGGAAAACTTGCCCTTCATGCAAAAAACTGGATGTCCATTACTCATGACCGCTGAGTCCCAAACATTGTATTCCAGGGGTACAAATTCAACTTCCATTCACTGCCAACCCCAAGAGGGTTTCCAGACCTTCCTCCAAACCAGTGAGCAGAGGCTCAAAAGTAAGTACTGTCCCTGCTCAATATCAGAGCTATTCAACCTGTTTCAGTAGAACAAAGGGGACAGGGTTGGGGTTTCTACTCCAGACTTTTCCTGGTGCCCAAAAAAGAGGGCTCTTGGCACTCAATCCTGGATCTTTCAATTCTCAACACCTTTCTGGTGATCCCAAAATTCAAGATGCTTACCCTGCAACAGCTTCTCTTTATGCTAGCCAAGGATGCCAGGTTAGTCACTCTAGACTTAAAAGAAGCTTACCTGCACATCCCCATAAGGGAGTCATGCAAGAAATATCCATGTTTCAGGGCAGGCTCTATGCACTGTCAGTTCTCTGCACTTCCCTTTGGCTTAACTACTGTGCCCAGAGTATTCACAAAGTGCCTGGCTCCAGCCATTGCATACTGGAGGCAAAGAAATATCCAAATTTTCCCATACTTGGATGACTGCCTGATTCAGGTGGACAGTCAGGAATTGCTACTTCAGCACCTGGCATTTGTAAAAAGCCTTCTCACTTCATTAGGGTACAACATCAATGAAAAGAAATCACGACTGGTACCCAGTCAAAAGAGTGGATTCCTGGGAGCAAGCTTGCACACAACTTCCAGATGGCATTTCTCACTTCAGAAAAACAGGTTTGTCTGGCAAACTACTTCAAACAAATGGCCACCAGAACCTAGCTTTCTGCAAGAAAGATACTAAAAGCCCTAGGGTTCAAAGCCTCATGGGGGTTGGGAGGGTGGCCTAATGGTTAAGGTGCTTGACTTACAAACACAAGGTGTGGGGTTTGAGTCTCACAAGGGATAATTGGCTAGGCTTAAAATGGCCCACAAGGGCAGTTAGCTTAGTACTAATCTATGAATCTATGTATTCTGCTAATTCCATATGCAAGACAGCATATGAGGAAACTTCAGTGGTACTTAAAAAGTCTTTGGTGCCAGCATTCTCAGGACCTATCATATCTTGTCTAAGGACAGAGGTCCTGTGGTGGGCAGAAGCATGCAACCACAACAAGGGGCTGCCTTTCCCTCACCCAATCCCTGACAACAGATGCATCACACTATGCATGGGGGGGGGGGGGGGGTGAACATGGCAGGCAAATGCATTCAGGGTCAGTGGAGCCCATCCCAAATTCGCCTACACATCAATCAAAAAGAGATGCTAGCTGTACAGAATGCTCTGACAACCTTCAAATACCTACAACAGGACAACTGCTTATAAAAACAGACAACACCACAGTTATGTGGTATATAAACAAGCAGGGGGAACCCATTCTTACCCACTCTGCAGGTTAGCCATAACCCTGTGGAACACAGCCTTGCGCAACCAAGTGCACCTACAAGCTCAATTCCTGCCAGGCAAACAAAATTCACTGGCAGACGAGTTAAGGAGAAATCTCCTAGACCCACAGGAGTGGAAATTGGAGCCCAACACTTTCAAACTTCTGATCTAGAGGTGGGGGACCTCTTTGCTTCCCCTGAGAACCACCAGTTGAAAACAAAAATACTGCACCAGGAGCCCTCAGAGCAGGGCCTGGAAGGTGGATGCCTTATCCTTTCAGTGGGAAAACCTCTCAGTTTATGCCTTCCCCCCCTGGCCCATTCTCTCAAGAGTGCTACTCAAGATAAAACAGGACAGGCCAAGGGCAATTCTTATTGCCCCAGACTGGCCACGCCAGCACTGGTACCCACTCCTATGCAGCCTGACAACAATGCCACCCTGGCATCTTCACCAGACTCCCACCCTGCTGTCTCAACAGAAGGGACAGATTTTGCATCCACAATTGCAAACCCTAAACCTTGCAGCCTGGCTTATCCCTTGAATACCCCACCAGCAAACCTCAGCAAACAGGTGCTGGATGTCATTCTTGAAGCCAAAAGGCCTAGTACTAGGAGATCATATGCTGAAAAGTGGAAAATGTATTGTTCTTGGAATCAGTCTCAAGGGAAGGACACAGCACTTCCCCCCTTACCTCTAATCGTGGATTACCTAGCAGAGCTACTCCACAAAGGCCTATCCTTCTCCTCCATTAAGATTCATGCCTCTGCCATCTCAGCTCATTATAATACTGAGCCACCTCTATTTTCTCACCCTCTCCTCAAACAGTTCCTGAGAGGGGCTAACAACTTAAGGCCCTTTAGGAGAGCACCCACCCCTGCCTGGGACCTTAACTTTGTACTGGAAAAACTCACGCTCCCCCCTTTTTGAACCTGCTGCCTCAGCAGAGTTAAAATTCCTCTCTTGGAAAACAGCGTTGCTTTTAGCCATAACTTCAGCAAGAAGAGTGAGTTACAGGCACTGATGGCTATGGAACCCTTCATTATTTTCCATGCTGACAGGGTTTCCTTCAGGACTAACCCATCCTTTATGCCCAAGGTGGTGTCCAGTGTGGCTCTAAACCAATCCATCCATTTGCTAACCTTCTTCCCTAATCCCCAGAATAAAGGGGAAAGGATCCTCCACTCCTTGGACGTGCACAGACAGCTCAGGTTCTACCTTGACAGGACCAAGCCTTTCAGAAAATCTGACCAGCTGCTAGTCAGCTTTGTGTCAGGGGCAGAGGGTAAGGCCATTTCAAAACAAACCATTTCCAAATGGATAGCACACTGCATCCATTTCTGCTACAAGCACCATGGAAAACCTACCCCACTGGGGATCAGACCACATTCCACTAGGGCTACGTCCACCTCTACAGCATTTGTCAGGGGAGTCCCTACCAGGGACAATCTGGAAGCTGCAACCTGGAGTTCTGTCCACACCTTCACCAAGCATTACCACTTACCTATCTTTTCTAAATCCAGGGCTGGATTTGCTACAGCAGTCTTGCAAGGCCTACGAGCCAGCCCTAACACTTCTTGACTGTTGACTGCTTCCACCCTTCCTCAGCTTTGGGATTCAACCCAAGTGTGATGACTGCAACAGTGAAACACGAAGAACATAGTACAGTTGTGTACACTTACCATAAATATAGATGTTGGAGTGTATTCACTGTTGCAGTCCTGGTTTCCCTCCCTCCAGCCCCCTGGCTTTCTCTGTCTCAATACCTCTCCTCTTTGTGGCCATTCCTAATGGCATTGGTATTTACTTTTTACTGGTGGTGCTCCCCACTATATACCAGCTCCCTATTTGGGGGCGCCTGACATTTGGGGCAAGAAAAACTGATGTAATGGCATTGGCTGCCTGTTTTATACCCCTGACAACAGCATCCAATGCAGAAATACTAAGACTCTGGTACTCGGGCTGACTGAGGGCTACCTGCAGGCAGATAACCCAAGTGTGATGACTGCAACAGTGAATACACTCAAACATCTACATTTATGGTAAGTGCACACAACTGTACTTTGCCTACTCAGGTATTCCCTGAAGCAGTTGCACTAGTTTACCTAAATGGATCAGTGGTTCATTTTCCTGTCCTTAGGGAGGATAGGGCTCACAGTTGCCTGATTTACTATCCTTAGTAGATTGCTATTGCCCGAGTGACTCTCCTTAGTAGTTTGCCTTCTGTTTGTCATAGGGTTGCTCTTCCTGATGGTATTTGCTGACATCGAAGTCTGTTTTACTCTGGGAATGAGCTTCAGTGCTTGCTTTGGAACAGCTTGTTCATTCCCCTTTCTCTAAGCATTTCTTTCTTGTCTGCAACTGTGAAAGTCCAACATGTTTTGTTTAGACTGTATTCCAGGTCTCAGACTTTAGAGTTGTTTTCTGGTACATTTCTCTGGCTCTATCCACACTGATATGTTATGGTTTGGGATTCAACTCAGCTGTGGAACCCATTTGAAAGAATCCTCAATGTCTTATGTAACAGATACATTCTTGCAATATTAGTTGTTTTAAAAGAAGTTCCGTGAATGGTCAGGAATGCTATCCCCCTGTGGATGATCACCCACTCTTACTAGTAGGAACTCATTATCGAATAAACACAGCAGTCAAGGAAGGGGAAGGATGTTTAAAACAATAACAACAAGCACAGAGAATTAAAAGGACAATAGACTGTGGGGAGGGGAGGGGAGAGTTATCACCTACCTTGAGACCAATATTACAAGGTTAGAAATTAGGCCTCACCAAGGAAGTAGTGAAGGGAAGGATAGGTAACTAAAGCAGAATAGACAATTTTTTGTAAGGATGAGTAAAACAAATGAAGTGAGAATTTAGTAGAGTGGATTGCCAAACTTCAGGGAATGGGGTGGGAGGAAGCAGAGATGCACTACTACAGGAACAAACAGGAGTTCAAAGAAAGAAAAATGAGTTATGAGGTAAATAATTGAACCTTTACGTGTTCTCGAAAGTCAAAGATAGGCAAGACATTAAAATATATAACATATAAAGAAGGGAAGGTTGGTGAACAAAATATAGATAGCGTTAAAGTCAGCTGCAGGTAGCATGTAGAAGAAAACAGAAGAATAAGGAAGATTCAGCTTGAAACTATAGAGAAATATATGTAGAACTGAGACAAGATATAGAGGAACAAAAGATGAGAAGAATGTTAAAAGAAGGGACAAAGAGGACTTGAGAGGACACTACCAGAGAAGAAGATGTAAAGCGAGAAGATAGCCAACCATAATGCAGATAGTTATACTGTCATGGTCATGACAGGGAACAGGGTCCAATTGCGGGCCAGCCCAATTAGAGAATTAATTCTGAAGAAGCAAGTGAATATTACAAAAGACAAAGTCGCATTTACCAGGTGCATATGGAAAACAGATAAGTCAAGAATAGAGAATTGTCTAAGCAAACTAAATAAAAGGAAGGATAAGGTAATTAAGAACGTAGTGGGTGGGAAAATAAAGATAATGAGATAAAATAGGGGCTGGACTAATAGTGTAGATTCTTAAAGAAATACCTGCAGGCAAAGGGATGGATAGCTACAAAGAGAGGTAGAACCAGATCAGGTTAGAGGAGAGAAATTTATATTTTCCTCAGGAAGACATAAGAGCTGGCCTACAGTTGACAGAAGTTACATAACAGTGGAACACAAGTACTTGGTGAATGAAGTAAATATAGAACCTTTTACAATTTCAGACCATGCATGGATAGGGATGAAGATTAAGGGCAAGAGAGAGAGAGGCAAGACTTGATAGACATTGGAGATTACCGACATATCTCCTTGAGATGAATAAGGAGAGAGACTGGATAGCACAGGTAGTAAGGAACATCTTGGGAGTAATAGGAAACTGGAGTGAGTTGGGAGGAAAAGAAAAATTACTTGGGGAAGAAATCAAATATCTGCTGAAAGACAATGAGGAAAATAGAAGGAGAAATAACACAGGATGAGGGAAGAATTAGAAGTCCAAATGGAGAGGAGACTTGGTAGTCAGAAAAGGAGATTAAATACATAATACACAGATGGGAAGATGAAAAGCTGTTAGAGAAGAAGATGGCTGTGCAGGAAGTGTACTTTTAGTACACATCTAAAAGCAGCCAAGGCTTTGGCAGTGAGACTGAGTCAGCAAGAAGTGGAACGAGGGATATTTGAAATAAGGTTGGAAAAAGAAGGACGAATAGGCAAAAAGCTAGGAGAAATTTTAGGAGGGTTTAGGGATTACTGTCAAGAACTATACAACAGAGAAAAAAGTGGAAGGGGGAGAGAATGTGGAAAAGAAAGGACTGAGATGGCTGGAACTAGGTAGGTTAGAAAGGATGGAGTCAGGGAAATTTGTTGAGCTAATGCAAGGGGAAGAATATATAGAGTGTGGTATAAAATTGGGAAGGGGAGGTCTCCAGAGAGTTATGGCCTACCCATCAAACTCTGGTAACTGGAAAAGGAAGTTGTAGTGAATAGATAGGTACGCCTGTTTAACAACATAATGAAAGGAGGACATCCAGCAATTCCTAGTTGGAGGAGGTGATCTCAGTAATACACAAAGATGGAAGACATCCACAGTCACTATCCTCTTACAGGCCAGTATCAGTACTAAACCACAATTAGAAATGTTTTATGCAAATACAAGCAGGTAGATTAGGGAATATTCCACCATAGATAATATACAAGATCAAACTAGGTTTGGGGGGCATAGAACTGCAGACAGCCTTGTAAGGACATTATTATTATTATTATTTTTTTTTTTTACAAGATAAGGACATTATTATTATTAGTAGTAGTACTATTATTATTATTATTATTACAAGATGTGCAGGTGAAAGGTAAAAGAGTTAGGTCTAATCTTGTTTGTTGTGGAAAAGACTTTTGACAGTGTAGGATGGTAATACTTGTTTGAAACAGACAGAAGATGGGGATTCCCATAGGGTGGGCTAGAAATGAAAATACTGATGTATAGAGGAGCAAGAGTGAAAATAAGGACTAAGCTGTCTGGGCAGATAACTATAGCATGGGGACCACACAGGGATACCCCCTGTCTTAACTCCTATTTGCTCTGTAAATTGAGCCCCTAACAAAGATATTAAGGGGATACAATATCAGTGGGTATCGGTGGGAGAAGTTAGAGAAAAAGAAAGCGCTGCATGCTGATGATATATTGCTAATTGACGAGACATAGGTAAGATCTGGAACTATATGCCAGATTCTAAGACTGCATGAAAATCAGGATGCGAGACTAATCAAGAGAAAACCAAAGCAGTTTTGGATAAAAAGTTAGAGAAGACATAAACAAAGGGATGCAGGAAAAGATGTGAGAGATGGAGATCAAATGTCTAAGGGTAAAAGTAGAAGATACAGTGGAAGGCTCATTGAAGAGCACATTTGACAAAAGTGTACTTAAAAGTAAAAGAACAACTAATAAGATAGAAAACTGTAAAAATGGATCTGGATCAAAGAATACAGATCTCGCAGACATGTGTTATGCAGCAATTTGTCTCTGCAGGACAGGTATTCTGGAAATTACCAGTGAATGACTTATTGAAAAAAGTGAAACAGTTAACTTATGACTTTGTATGTTAGGGAGAAAAACAAGGGTCACTTGCAAGTGGGTCACTGAGTCAGTGCAGAAAGGAGGATTGGGTGCCCTCAACTTGAAGTATTGTCTGCAGGCTTGTCAGGTAGTAAACATACTCAGAATAGTAGATGTAAATTATAAAGCGGACTGGAAACTGATGATACTATAGGGGGAAGAGTGTTCAAAAGAAGGGAGAAACATTATAGATGTGTTGATAGAGACTTTGAATGAAAGGCAGCAATTTCATTGGATAAAGGAAACACAGAGGATATTTTAAAAACATTGTCAGGATAAGGACTGAGAAAAATAAAAACAAAGGGTGATCACAGTAGGAGGGCTGAGAGGGAAGGATAAAAGAGAGAGCATTACATGGAGTTGGAGGGGAAAAAAGGCAAAGGAACATAAGATACTAGGCCCAGTTGTTAATGGGGTGAGGGGGCTAAAGATATGGGATAAAGCAAAGGAAGGATTTCAGCTGGGTAATAATTTAAAGTGGATATACCAGGGATTTAAAAATAGGTGGAGTAAGATAAAGAAGGGAATTTGAGAGAAGATAGAGTTCCCTCAAATAGTGCGAGAGATGTATAGTAGAAGAACAGAAGGAAAAGAGATGAAAAGGCTATTAAATATTGGGAAGAGGTGGGTGGGCAAAAGAGATTGGAAATAATTGTAAAACCTGAAAAGAAGTGGGAGAGAGAGAGAGAGAGAGAAAGGGGAGCCTGAACCAACAGAAGGAATGGGAAAACATAAGGCTGTGAAGTTATATCTTTAAATCCCATAAATTTAGAATATTTCCCTGTAGAGATACATTTCTAACCCAATAAGATTAGCAGTGAGATTCCAAGGAGTATATGGGGCATGTTGAAGTTACATAGAGGAAGTAGGAATATGGTCCTATATCTTCTGGGAATGCAAGGCACTGGAAGACTTCAAGAAGGAAATATAGCTCCCACTAGATGAAAAACTGCCAGGTGCTAGAACACTAATAGGAAAGCTTTTTCTGTTATGATACGAGAAACCAAAGCAATAATTAGCTTAGTAATGGCTATAGGGGAAAAAAAACTATCACAGAAAAATTGAAGAAACAGGAAATACCAACAGGGAATGAACTAAGACAACTGATAAAGTAGATTGCAGATGTGAAAAGAAAAGGAGAAGGGGAGGAGGAAACAATCCGATACCAAAGGACAATGGAACAGGTAGTTGGAAGGTAATATGAATTAGCCCGAGGAAAGTGCAAAATAGTGGAAGGAGAGGATGAAAATGAAAGGAAAACAAGAAGGTCAATGGAAAAAAAAAGGTGATTATGTTAGGGGAAAGAGGTTTAGATAGGGAGAACCCCAGAAAGTGACCAGAGGAGGGGACTTTAGAAGGGGTAATGGAAAATGAATAGAATGCTGAAAAGAAAGAGAGAGAAAGTTAAGGGAGATTGTAAATTGGTAAGAGTTAAAGAAGTCCTTTCTATAGAAGGAAAGCGCTCAATGTTAGTTGATTAAAGCGAGCAGGCTGTAGTTCAGTTCCCATTTTTCTGTTTTATTTATTTTTTTAACAGGAGGAAACTGATGCAGAATAAGGTGAAGTTCCAAGACTTGAAAAACTCCCTCATCAGCCTCAACAAAAAGTTGAGATCCCTCATCAAATTGTCTAAAGCTAGCTATGAAAACAGAATTGCAGCAGATAGTATAGAAAACCACAAGGCCTTCTATAGTTATGTAAAGAGTCTCCCCGGCAATACCCAGATTTGCTCTGAGCTACTGCACAATGGTACATCCTATACTGAGCCAAAAGATATTGCCAGTATACTGGCCGACAGATTAATTGCCAACTTTACCCCCCCCCCCCCCAAGGGACCAGTCACAATACCAGTAGATTGCCAGGCACCCAGTAATAGTGCTGCATAGGTTAAAACAGCATTGTCCAAGTCCAAGAATACAGCAGCTATGGGACCTGACAATATCCCTGGCAGTGTTCTGCATGAACTACAGAGTGAAATGGCACCTCACCTGTGTGCCCTGTTCAATCACAGCTTCACCTCAGGCCTTGTCCCTACCAAATGGCACACTGCTACAGTCATCCCCCTCCACAAAGGACGAGCAACTACAGACCCTGGGAACTATCACCCCATTAGCCTGACGAGTCTGATATGCAAAGCTGTGGAATGCATCATCATGGAGCTAATAAACAAGGATATAGGAAATCTCCAAACTCTGGATCCACCACAATTTGGTTTTGTGAAGGGTAGATCATGCCTGCTCAACTTGGTCAACTTTTTTGAGTCAGTCACCAGAGCTGTGGATGAAGGCAAGGTGGTTCATACAGCCTACCTTGATCTGGCCAAGGCCTTTGATATCATTCCTGACTCAGAAATCATAGAAAAACTCACTAAGCTAGGCATCAACCCGTATATTGCTAGGTGGGTTGCAAACTGAGTCACAGGTAGAACCCACAGTATGAAAGTAGCTGACTCCAAGTCAGACTGCTTACCAGTCATGAGTGGTTCAGTCCTGGGTCCTCTCCTGTTTGGTATCTGCTTCTCTGAAGTCCAGGCCAACACGAAGGGACTCTGGCTAACAAAGTTTGCAGATGATTGCAAGTTGGAAGCTATTATTAACTCCACAAGTGATGTTGACATCGTACAGAAAGGCCTCACTGAGACCAACGACTGGTGTCAGAACCATGGCCTTAAGCTCAGTGCCAAAAAATGTGTCATCATCCCCTTTGGGAAAAACCCAGTTCCCATGAATTACCACATCGATGGTAGTCCACTGAACACCGAAGGCATTATAAGAGATCTGGGAACACAGGTTGACAGCAACCTCTCTTTTGGCCACTAAATTGCCACTGTGGTCAGAAAGTCCTTCTATGTGGCACATCTCATTAGTAAGGGGTTTGCATCCAGGAAGAAATAGGTCATTGTCTCCCACTACTCTTCCCTCATTAGGCCCATCAAGTACAGTGCCCCATTTGGCATGTACCTCACTAAACACCTGCAACAACTGGAGAGGCTGCAAAAGTACCTCACAAAGGCCTTAAACATTGGTCCTATATTGACAGACTCAAAAAACTTCAACTGTTCCCTGTGTCATATCGCCTACTTAGAAGCGATCTTTGCTTGACTTACAAAGCCATGTCTGACCCAGCTCTGTTAGAAATGCTACAGCTAAAGAAATCCCAATCCCTCCGCACCACATGCTCAAGAGACCTCAACCTCATTGCCACAATCAACAGAGCATGCTGGAGGGACAGGTTCATAACCCAGAGACTGGCCATGCTGTGGAACAGACTTCCCATACATGTCAAGCAGAGCACCTCACTGGCCCTCTTCAAGAGAAATCTTGATGAGTGAATGGGAAATAGAAAATTTCACCCCAGGGATCACTCCAGTGGCTTTACTCGACAGAGGTACTAGGAACTAAGGTTGGGTGGCACGATGCTAGGGTAATCCTATAGGTTAGGTTTGTAAAGGCCCCAGGGCCATTAGCCTAGTACACACCTATGAACCTATGTTTTCTTATGGCCCTTCACCTGCAGCATTGCACTGGGAACTCTATTATTTTTCTTTAATTTCCTCTGTGTCAGACATTATTGCTGAGTTATTTGATTTCAGACTTTACTCCCTTTCACTGATAATTGCTCTGTTTTTTTTATTATCCTAATAGGATATCTCCTTAACATTTGAAGGAATTGGCAGGCACCCTGCTGTGTCATGGAATGACTGGTTCACATCATTTTTCTTTTATCATCTTTGCATTTGTTTTTTCTTTTGCCTGTTCTACTCTTCATCGTTCTTTCTTCTCCCATTTTTTTCATATTCCCTTTTCTCAGATTTCCCCTCTTCATCATCATCTTTTGTTGCCATCTTTCTACTGTACTCATCAGTTACAACCATGTTTTGTGGTTCCCAGGTTAAATAAGTAAATTGCTAAATGTGTCTTTTGAACACTTTGCTTCCATGTCTGGCAGTTTACAGTGAAAATTAAGGCTCTGAGCTGTTATTGAACTATTTCTTGCAGCTCAGGGTACATGGTATGATTTCTTCCACCTCCATTTGCTTTACTGTGCGAGTCGGAACAAATCACTTAACAAAGACAGTGTTCCAATGTCCCCTCTGAAAAGAGACACTTGTGTCCAGTGGATTTATCTGGTTAAGATCTATAAAATCAAAAATAAAAATGTTTTTGTCTAGCAGAGTTCTAAAAATTTTATAAAAAGTTCCAGAATCAGAGGTGGTTGTCATACACTTCTAGTTCCTGTTAACACTTTCCTGTCCCTTTCCCCTTGATGGACAGTTGTGAGACTGCTAACAATTAGAGATGGAAAGGTTGAGTGAGGCTTGTGTAATGCATTTTTCTCTGCTTATGCAGTACCAGTACTTTTTATCCAGGGATGTCAAACTGTTTGATATTTTGAGTGGCTACAAAATTCTTTATCACTAGGTGGTCCAGGAGCATACTCCTCAGGAAAAAAAGATATGCCATTGTGGGAAGTTAATTTGTGCATTTTGACAATACTTAGTATGCCAGAGATAGTATATGTGAAAGTGTCTTTGGATGAGTGTAATGTGTTTGGTCACATGTTCCATTGATCAACAGATAGAAGTACAGGGTTGTTTTTCAGAATGTCTGGTATATTGAATGGGCATTTTATTGGATGTCTGCTTGTTGTAACAGATAATTGGGATGTATATTGGGAGGGTATATGTGTGTGCATGTTTGCAGGTTAGGGAAGAGGATAGATTTAGTGTGTGCGTGTGTGTGTGTTTTATGGTTAGGATAAGAGTTAGGTAAAGTGATGGTTTTAATGGCATGTATATGTGTTGTTACCTGCCTGCATCAGAGATTGTCCTATATTGTGTTAGTGTTCAGGAAAGTATTTTTTTTTTTTTTTTTAAATCAAGGTGTAGGGTTAGGGTTAGAGGCAGCCCCCCCCCCCCCGCACCACCTTAGTAATATATGCATGCATATATACATCAGGCAGTACAATTATTTCAGTCCTACCTACACTGTAGACAGCAGGCTGTCTTGTGGCAGAACAAGCTGTCATCCCAACTTCCTCTAACCCTAGGAGTCCCACAGGGCTCCATACTAGGTCCCCTACTTTTCTCAATCTTTATCAATAATCTTCACACAACCATCCCAAGTGCCACTTGCATCCAATATGCTGATGACTCAACACTGATATGCTCTGCCTTCTCTCCAGCACAACTACTGTCCCTAACCCAGACTACCTTCAACACCGTAGAAACCTGGCTAGCTAATCGCAGCCTGCTTCTAAATCCTAACAAAACCAAGCTGCTGCTTTTCTCCCCTAACCATAGGAGTTCTCCTCCATCCTCAACATTAAATCTAACGATGACACCATTATCTCTTCCAGATGACCACACTAAACTACTAGGTGTAATAATCGACAACAACCTTAAATTTGATACACATGTAGATCACACTATTAAGTCCACTAACAAAAAACTTGGCTCCCTGTGCAAGGCCAAACCTTTCCTCACCCATCTTGCTAGGGTAGCTATTGCAAGATCCCACCTTCTCTCTACCCTTATGTATGCCTCCCCTGTACTCACCAAGCTGTCCAAAACCAATCTCAATAAATTATCAGGCTGTTACAACCATATAGCTAGATTCGCTACTGGCATGGCATTTAGGACTCATCATTGTCAGAACCTAAAAGCTCTAGGATGGCTAGAATTTCCCACCCTTCTGCAGTTCACCCAGCTTATAGTAGTACACAAAGCCCTCCACCAACCTGAAAACACCCACTGCCCTTAAAAATATTCTCAGCCCCTATAGTGCCCTCAGGCCACTATGCTCAACTAATAAACTAATGATACTGACCCAAAAATCCTCCAACTCTGCAGGAGATGGTCTGTTTGCCAACTCAGTTGGTAAAACCTGGCATCTACTCCCTACTACCCTTACCAAGGAAACTTCACTACCCCTATTTAAAAAAGGCCTCTGGCTGTGCCCTTGCTCAAAACCTGATTAACAACTCCACTAAATCATGTATTACTACCCAATCTGCTGTTTAACTATCTATCCATACCTCATTTCATATGTATGTCTGCACATTGTGAATGATGATATCTGCTTGTATCCTGTTTATATTTTGATATGTTTCCTGAGTTTAAAACTTAGTTATGTATTTACTGTCTCTATACTGTTTTGTTATGTGGAGCTTTTCTTCCCGGGCCTCCGCTGAAAATGGACATGTATCCAGTCGGACTATCCTGGTCAACAAATGTAAAATTAAAAAAATAAATAAATAAATAAATATGCTAACCCTAACTGTGCTCCTAACCCCAACTCTACATTTTACCCGGGTTTTAGTGTAAAGATCACAAAAGGAATGTTCTTTCTTTTTGCGGTCTTTAGTAGGGTCTCTGTAGTACATTTTTTGATAGTGTGGCAGTTTTAAGTAATCTGTCAACTGTTTTACATTCGATTTAATAATATTTGTCTACTACACTATAATTCTTTGGACATATTTATTATTATTTTGACTGTATTAAATCATGGTATACATGTGAACAAAATATTGAGCGCATTGCTAAAACTGCACCACTGAAGTGCTGTCATTTTAATTACAAGGTCTTTTCTGAATGGTAAACTTTGTATAAAAACAGATATCGCAAGCTGCACAACTATATTATTGTTTTTGAAGAGAATGGGGAATAAACACGTTTTGTCATTTAAGGCGATAATGAATAGAGGCAACCTCCTGCTATGATCAGTAAATCACAAAGCCCCTCCTGCTGATTGATTGTCCCCTCTTGCTCATAAACTTTTCACCAAAACTCCAACATATAATCTTAGAGGTATCTCTCAATCTCAATAGAGTAATTGCTCTACTGCAAAGGCTACTTTTCCCCCTTCAGTTCATGCAGATTTGCTCCCTTCACATGCACCAAGAGGGGCTGCTATAAATGGCTTAAGTGGAACACACACATACTTTTGACCCAGCATGACAAGTTTCCATTCTACCAATGAGCCCCGTCATTGGAGCCATAGAAACAAGCTAGATGAGAGCCACTGTCCCTGTCCCCCAGATGGGCATGTCAGTCCTCCCTGCCTGCGCCAACATTCCAACAAGCACCCATGCCAGTTGTTGAACCCTGGAGATTATTGTCATTACACCACCAGTGCAAGCTACAAAGAATCTGTTTTTTGATATCAAGCAGGGAGTCTCAAAAGACCTGTTTTCATTCCATAGTGGAAAAAATTAAGTCAGTTTGTTTAGCTCTAACATTATTAAAGTTCCAAATTTCATGACAGCTGGACAAAACCAAAAGTGTACATTGTATTAGTATCAGAACAGTTGCAAAATGAACAGGATGGAGGAAAAACAGGAAATATAGTGGATTTTTATAAGACGTTAAATAGGTATTATAAAAAAAAAAATCATAAGCCAAATATAGTAAAGTTTTAAAAGGGATTGCATTTGTCTAGCAAGATGACCAATTTTTTCCATTTCAAGAGAACAATCAGAATTATGACACAGTTATGAAAATAAGTAAAAGAACATATTTAGAAAAAATGGGGCGTGATATTCCCAAGAAAACAGGAATCTAGCAGCATCAGACAAATAGGCTTTTAACTAGTAACCATTTGAAATTTAGGGATCTGTTAGAGCGAGTTCCAAAATGCAGAGCCTGAATGGCTGACAGAACAGACTTACATATACTAAGTCCGAAATGCTTTTTTTCCAAAGCGTAGTGATCTCAGAGTTGGTATAAATAAGTTGGAGGGGGAGGGTGCAAAAAGAAGTTTTAAGGAGAAGAGGAAGTTTCAAGATTCACTCTTCCCCTGTGATTTCCATATTTTTTTTTCCGTTTTCTCAGCACTTGGCATTTCAAGGGCCAACATTTTAATAGGGTGCCCTTTTAACATCTTAAATCTTCTGCTGTTTCTATTTTGGGGTCTACCTGTCAGGTGGCTCATCATTCTGTCAAGTGTAGCTGTGATGCTGCTGATGCACTTCCAGAGCTGCTGCCTTTGGGTTTTTTATGAGCCGTTATTTTTTGCTTCTTCTGTAGTCATTTCATGAAGACATTAAGGCCAAGTTGCTGGATGCTCCTTTGGATAACAAAAATCTCTTTTGGACTGCTGCTCCTCCTATTTTTAAGTCACTTAAAGAAAAAGGTAAAGCTTAGCAGGACTGTCAATATATTTTTGTGTCCCCTACCCTAAGTTCCAGAGTAACTATCCTACTAGGTTTGCTTTTGTTCACAGGCAGCCTCATCAGGCCACCAAAGGCTGGAAGGATGGTAGGCGCGCTCCTCCTGCTAAATCTTCTCAGGCTGCTGTGGATCAGAAGCCTGCCTGTCTTTGAGGTCTTACCCCACCCCCACCCCCTCAGCCAGGTTCCCTTGTCCCTTCAGCACTTCCTCTGTCTTTCAAACTGGCATCTCATCACCTCAGATTCTTGTGTTCTGTCTGTCATCTTACTTCATGGTGTGGAAGTCTCTACCTCTTTTTTCAAGGATTCCCCAACCTCCTGTGGAACAACGTACTCATTTCTCAGAGGTCCATGGGTCTCTGGTAGATCAGAAAACTATTCATCCTGTCTCTCTTTCCCAAGTAGGAAGGGGATTTTACCCCAGGATGTACTTGGTTCCTCGAAAGGCAGGCACTTGGAGACCTGTTCTGGATTTCTCCTTGCTCAACACCTTTTGCAAGATTCCTTCTTTTTGGATGCTTACTCTTCGAACTGTGTTTTGTTTTTAAATACCCCAGGTTTTTCTGGTGTCCTTGGATCTGAAGGATGCTTACCTTTATATTACTATTTACCCTCTTTTCATAAATTTTTTACATTTTTCTGTTTCTTCCTCTTGTTTTCTATTCTCTGCTTTGCCTTTTGGCCTCTCTACTGCCCCAAGGGTATTCACAAAATTTCTAGCTCCTGTGATATCTGGATGACCTGTTACTTCAGATGCCTTATTACAATTGCGTGATACAGGATCTGGAGTTCACTATATCTCTCTTTCAAATTCTGGGGGTCGCTGTCCACTTTCAAAAACGCCTGTCCTGATTCCCTCTCAAGATCGTGTGTGCCTGGGTTGCAGGATTCAGACTATACCAATGTTGACCTCTCTTCTACCTTCAAAAGTTCTGTCTTTACATCTTTCTTTCAGTTTCTTCTTCATCTGCCTGCTGTTCCAGCCAGATAGTTTCTTTGAGTCCTGGGATTCATGGCCTATTTTATTTCAGTGCTCCCTCTTTGCCAGACTGCTCATGTGGAACCTTCAGTTGTTCTGTACGGGGAGCATAATTGTGACGTATGGCATATACATGATCTAAAGGCTTTAGTATACTGGCTAGACATTGGGCTGTCCTTGGCAGGAGATCAGTAAGGTGAAGAGTCCTACAGCAGTGAAAAGAAGGACATCTACTATTATGGTAAGATTTTACACAGCTATACTTTGTACTCAATCTTTGTGTCTTCAACACATTTGCTAATCCATACCTGTTCTTGATAGTTTATCATAAGCATAAAAAAGCAATAAGCAGTAATGGTCTCAACACTGAACCATATGGTATCCCTTTGTTGACATCTTCATAATGAGATAATTTATTAGCATGTTTAAGGCCATTTCTTCTAGTCATTAACCATCTCTTAACCCACTTACCATCACATTTACTTAGATGTTCCTTTCTCACTGAAATCTAGTACCATGTCAAATGCTTTTGCTAGAGCTAAATATATGACATCCACTAGTAATTGTGCAGCCATTACATCAGTATAAAACACAGAGACTGGAACACAGAGGTGATTATTTGATTAAATAAACTACGTTTTTGGAGTTGTAGATAAATGAACCTTGTATTTTGAAATTTCTGTTCTGTAAAATTGTTTTGTTGAAAGCTGTACAAATCATATGACATGTTTTGCATCTTTGATGGTTGCAGGGCTTTATACCATTCTGGACTATGTTCTGATGTTCTTCGTGTTTCACTGATGCAGTCATAACCAGTGGGTTATCCCTGCTGTTGCAGCCCTCGACCGGCCCGAATACCAGAGCCACTGTTTTTCTGCGTCGGCTGCTGTCACTTGCTGACTGATGTCAGGTCGTCAGTGCTATAAAGGAAGGTAGCCAATGTCATTACATCAGCATTTCTTGCTGTGGAGCCCGTAGCAGAAGCAGTTTGCAAGTGTGCCAGTCGGTCGCTATCAGAGTTATGAATTACAGGTGAAAACATCTAAAGCTAAGTACCGTGTTGGTGATCATCCTTTTTTCTTGCACTAACCGATGTCCGAAAAAGTTAACAATTGTCTCTCCTGTGGAAAGCAAATACCATACCGAGACTTCCATTTATACTGTGTCACTTGTTTAGGCCCAGATCACAACATCCCCCATTGCCAGTTGTGTGCCTTCTTTAACGCGAGAACCATTCGTTGTAGAGCTCTTTTTGTAGCCAGGTATTTTCGTCTTCCATCTTCGCATTCCGAAATGGCGTCCATCAACCAATAATCTGTAGACATTCAGAAAAAACGTAAGGATAAAGACAGAGACAGACCACACAAGACTAAGCCTTCCGACGACTCTATCGCTAAGCAGGTCAGTTCTCCGGAATGCGGTGAGGTGACTTCACAGCCCCTGATGCCCGATTCGATACCTTCGCAGGCCTCTACTGAGACCCTTTCGGAGTCTGGTATGCTGCAGAAATCTTCTTCGTTTTCTGAGCCTTTGGTTGTCTCTGCCTTGGTTGGGTACGGAGCCGCAATGCAGGCACAGGCTTCCGAGGAGTTTTTCTGCACTACCAAATCTAGACAAAAGACATCTCCTCTGAATACCATTTCTCTCAGACCGATAGATACTCTTAGACCTAGAGGCAAGGCCACTTCTAGGAAAACTACCTCTAGCCACCATTTTATCCCTGCTCCACCACCCCTAACTTAAATGCTTAAAATGGTGGAGGATCTTATCACCCTTATCAGGGGTAGTCAGATCGCACCTTCTAAAAGGAAAAGGGACCCTTCTCCTGAAATACTGACAGAACAGGATTCTGAGGAGTCTGTTTTTTCAGATTTTGAAGAGGAACAACAACCTCTTACTGCTTATGAGGATTCAGATGCAGAGGAATCCATTCCTTCTGCCTCCCCACCAGAAGATCTTTCCTTTGGGGAAACCCTTCACACCCTCAGGGAACATTTTCACTGGGAATCCCAGGACTTCCCTCAGTCTCAGAAAAGACTAAGAGAGTTTCTAGACTTGCCCCAGCACAGATCCCTGGCCATCCCCCCTATTTTAGAAGTGGTGGATGATGTTTTCCATGAATCCAGCTTAACTCCTGATGCCCTCCCACCTGCTCCCAGAAAACCTGATAGGTATTACAGAGTATGGGATTCTCACAAATACCTGTACAGAAATCCTGCTGCAGACCCGGAGGTCATTACACAGGGACCAAAAAGAGCCAAGGCTAGTTCTGCAAAGAATCCTACTCCTTCTGACAAGGACTCCAGAGCTTTGGACAGATGATGTAAAAAAGTATACACAGAGCACTCAACTGTCAGTTCCACATGTTAAAATATCAACAACACACTTTGGAACTATTAAAACAAAAGATTTCAACCTTTCCTGACTGTGCCAATTCAAGAGTGTTAGCAGTTGTCAAGTGGCTAAACGCTCATTACACTGTGGATATGATGCCCTAGAAGCCTCAAGCAGGGCAGCAGTGTCAGGATCTGTCATGCATGGTTGAAGGAACAACCTTTCCCTGATCATGTCTAATCTGAATTACTTGATGCACCCTTGGATAAGGACTGCTTGTTTGGAGTAAAAGCAGAAGAGGTGCTTAAAAAGATGGAAGACAAAGCAAAATCTATGCAAACAGTAAAAGATTTCCTTCAGGTACAACCTCCTAGGTTCAGCAGGAATTTTCCCACAAAACACTGGTCCTTTCCTGCACCTAGCAGACAGGGGCAAGGTAAGCCCCACAGGGACAGACCACCCAGACTCATATCCCAGGGACAGCAGAGAACCAAACAGCGGACCACTTCTACTCCAAAGGCAGGGAGTTCTAAGTCATCCCTCTATGGCAAAAAGTCTCAATGACTCCCTCTCCCCCCTCTGCCCTCCTTTCACTCACCAAAAACTAAAAGGAAGGCTCTCCCTCTGCAAAGAGAAGTGGCTTTCTGTAATATAGGACCCATGGGTCTTAAAGATAATTTCTCAGGGATACAAATTCTCCTTCAACGAACTCCCAATTCCAAGAGGGTACCCAGACTTACCTCCAAATCAGTGTGCAGAGGCATTGAAACAAGTCCAAACTCTCATATCCCAAGGGGCAGTAGAACCTGTCCCCTCAGATTAAACAGGCAAAGACTTTTATTCCAGACCATTCCTTGTTCCCAGAAAAGAGGGCACTTGGTGCCCCATCCTGGATCTATGTATTCTGAACACCTCCCTGGTGGTCCCCAAATTCAAAATACTAACTTTGCAGCAGCTGCTGCCTATGCTGGCAAAAAAAAAAAAAAAAAGCCCGGTTAGTTACCCTAGATCTAAAAGATGGCTACTTCCACATCCCCATAAGGGAATCCTGCAGGAAATTCCTTCACTTCAGAGCAGGCTCACAACATTTTCAGTTCTCTGCACTACCCTTTGGCTTATCTACTGCTCCCAGGATATTCAGCAAATGCTTATCCCCGGTCATAGCCTTGTGCAGACAGAAAAATATACAAATTTACTCTTACCTGGACAACTGCCTCATTCAGGCAGATTGCAAAGAAAAGCTCCTCCAGGAACTCCTCTTTGTCAAAACCCTCCTAACCTCCTTTAGATACAGAATCAATGAGAAGAAATCAAGGAAAACACCCTCCAGGAAGATCATTTTCTTGGGGGCACTGCTGGGCACATCATCCCAAATGGCCTTCCTATCCCCAGATAAACAGAGCTTTCTGCCTCTCTATTTTACCCAGCTGGCTTCCAGAAGTCACCTCACGGCGAGGAAGTTCCTGCAAGCCTTGGGGTACATGGCATCTTGCAACCTTCTAATTCCTCTGGCCGGCTTCACATGAGAAATCTTCAGTGGTACCTAATGAACCTTTAGTGTCAGCACTCTCAACCTTTAGAGACCTCCCTACCTCTGATCCCCTGCATAAGGGCAGAGTTTCTCTGGTGGGCAGGGGTCTGTGCCCAGAACAAGGGTCTTCCCTTCACCCAACTGGGCAGACCATTACCACCGACACCTCAGACATAGCTTGGGGTGCTCACCTGGAAGGCAGGTGCACCCAAAGTCTTTGGGATGCCCAGCACCTTCCCTTACTCATCAACCAGAAGGAAATGATGGCATTACAAAAGGCTCTGACATCCTTCAAACCCCATCTCAAGCCAGGGGGTTTCCTTATCAAAACAGACGCCACTACAGTAAGGTGGTACATCAACAAATGGGGAGGGACCCAATCTTACCCTCTGTGCAGGCTAGCCATGAACCTCTGACTGACAGCCTCTTCCATGGGACTACACCTGATAGCATAATGCCTACCAGGGATCAACGACACCCTAGCAGACTACTTAAGCAGAAACGTATTGGACCCCCACGAATGGTAGCTCCACAGAAAAATATTTTTACAAATCTCTTGGGCATGGGGGACTCCAGAGGTGCATCTCTTTGCTTCACATCCCAACCATCAACTGAAAAAATTCTGTACCAGGGAGTATCACCAGCTAGCGTGGAAGGTGGATGTTTTGACCTTCCCCTGGAACACTCTCTGTGTGTATGCATTTCCTCCTCTGCCTCTTATACACAAGGTACTGATCAAAGTAAGGGAGGAGAGACCAAGGGCCATCCTCATTGCTCCAGATTGGTCCGGACAACATTGGTACCCCTTATGGCACAGCCTAACCTCACAGCCTCCCAGGCAGCTTCCCCTGATCTCAGATCTCTTAACTTGGGGAGGGGGATGCTGCACCCAGACTTGCAGACTCTCAAACTATCAGCATGTTAATACTCTAAAAGCAAACAAGGGGCCCCTGTTAAACAAACTGGTTGTAGACATTATCACAGAGGCCAGAAGGCCCAGCACCAGAAAATGTTATGCAGGAAAATGGAAAGGATTCTGCTCCTGGAGCCAATCCAGAGGGAGCAATACCTCATAACTATCCATCCCTCTTATCCTGACTACCTAGCAGAGCTACTTAATAGTGGCCTCTCCTTCTACTATATTAAAATACACGCCTCAGCCATTTCAGATAATTTTGATACAGAATAGCCCCTGTTTTCCCATCCTTGATTAAACAATTCCTCAGAGGGTCTTCTAATATCAGGCCTCCCAGAAGGCCACCCACTCCAGCCTGGGACCTGAATTATGTTTTGGAAAAACTAACTTTACCACCCTTCGAACCTGTTGCTTCAGCAGTACTAAAATACCTCTCCTGGAAGACTGCTTTTCTCCTAGCTATTAGCTCAGCCAGAAGGGTCTCAGAACTTCAGGCACTGATGGCCATTGAGCCCTTCATCATCTTCTATGCTGACAGGGTCTCCCTTCCTCCCTCCTTTATGCCCAAGGTGGTATCTAATATAACTCTCAACCAGGCCATACATCTACCCACCTTTTTTCCTAACCCTCAAAACAAGTGGGAAAGAATTCTGCACTCACTAGACACAGGCAGCTGAGATACTATCTGGACCGTACTAAACCCTTCAAGAAAATGGACCAACTACTTGTCAGCTTTGCCCCAGGGGCAGAGGGGAAGCCCATCTCCAAACAAACCATTTCCAAATGGATATTACACTGTATCCATTTCTGCTACAGTTTGCATGGGGAACCCCCTCCTAAGTCTATTCGAACCCATTCCACTAGGGCAGCCTCCACTTCCACAGCATTCCTCAGAGGAGTTCCCACCAGGGACATCCTGGAAGCTGCCACCTGGACTTCTGTCCTTACCTTTACCAAGCATTAACACCTACCTCTATTTTCTAAGGCTAGGGCAGGGTTTGCCTCTGCGGTTCTGCAAGGCAAGCTGACCCATTCCTAGGTTTCTTACTAATCGTACCACCCCTCTCCTCAGCTTTGTGAATCCTCCCACAGGTGATGACTGCAACAGTGAAACATGAAGAACTTAGTACAGCTGTGTACACTTACCATAAATGTAGATGTTCGAGTGTATTCACTGTTGCAGTCCTGGTTTCCCACCTTACTTCCCTCTTATATCTTCTTTCTTTAGGGAGACATAAGTTTCTAATGGTGGCTTTTAGCCACCAGGTCCACTTTACCATATTTACTTGGGCCTCTGACTGGTTAGGGCAAGAAAAAACTGATGTAATGACATTGGCTGCCTTCTTTTATAGCACTGACGACCTGATGTCAGCCAGCAAGTGACAGCAGCCGACGCAGAAAAACATTGACGCTGGTATTCGGGCCGGCCGAGGGCTACCACAGCAGGGATAACCCACAAGTGATGAATGCAACAGTGAATAAACTTGAAAAAAAAAAAGGCAACGATAAACTGTAAAATATCTGGTTGATCAGAATAAGAACTGTGAAAACAGTGACTGATAATCAACAGCATATGCTATAAATAAAATCATAACCCCGGGGTGGGGAGTGATTTATGCAAAAGAAACAATAGTAAATGTTCAATATAATCATTTAAGGAAAGGGTGATAGCAGGAATCCTTGCTTTGCACACTTATTTATAATAACTGACCCAGACCATTTATAAATAGAAGAGTGCATAGATTAAAATAAAGAACTTTAATGGCATTAATGAAAGGTTGAGAATGACCACATTTATCATAATAAAGCAAATAAAAATTAACTCTTTTGCATGCTGTAGCAGCATCAGTGGCTAAAATAAATATGGGGTGAAGCTGAGAATTAAATGAAAGCAAAATGTCCATAGATGAGAGTTTAGTCCAGTAATTATCTCTGTATAACAAATTTTCACAGAAAAGGTGATATAGTAAGATACATTTTTTTTATCCTTCTAGCAAGAATAGAAGCATAATCCGCGGTGCTGGTGCTGCGGTAGCATTGTTGCCTCACAGTAAGACGCTGTCCGGTTCGATTCTCAGCTAGAGCGTTTTCTGCGTAGAGACATGCATGAATGGGCGTACCTTTGTTGAAGGTTGTGCCTCAGGGCTGGTAACTCGGCACGTAAAAATCAACTACCAATCATTAGCGGAACGGAGTTCCGCTGTGGCGACCCCTAACCGGGAAAAGCCGAAAGACACAACAACAACTCTATAGTTATTAGAATTCAGCAACTCAATATTGGGTTTAGGTAATAAAGTAGTTTCATATTTATTTAAATGTAAATAAGTGATACCTTTCAGAAGAAAACAGTTTGCAACTAAGGTTAGGGTTTTACTAATCATAACAGAAAAAAAGTTTTATAAACTTCAGCATTATACCCTCAGATGTAGGAGCCTTAACATTTGTCAGAGAATTAATCATGTTTATAACCTCACAATGTTTTATAAGAGGATGTTAGCAGAGAAAGACAAATTGATACAATTGAGGGAGATAGACCTGATCAAAGAAACAAGTAAAGTGATCCTGACTAGATCCAAATGGAGGATCTTAGGAAAAATTTCCTCAAAACACTAAGTATCGCATTGTGTTGTCTATATATTCAACTATTTGGTTTTAAGGCAGCTAGTTGAAGGAAACTTAGCCCGTTCTGCATATTTTACTGTAATCTTAGCTTCTAGCCATGAAAGTTGGATGTTTGCATCTGCCTTTTATACTAAGCACATAAAGAAGTAATTTATTGATCTGCCATGTTGTCATACTTAGAAATTAACTCACTGTCTAGATCCTTAATTCTGTTTAACAGTTCTTGTTCTTCTAAGAGCCTTTGCTCTTTAATAAAAGTGGTTTAGCTTCTTAACTCTTTGAGATGGGCCTTTAAAATTGCCAGTTGAATATCTTTATTAATTAGGGAAAAGTGAATTTTTGAATAAATAAATCTAGCTGAGAATCAGTAAGGGATCCCACCCAGAAGTGCAGTAAAATAGATTCAAAACCCACGACGAGCCTCACTTTGTAGAATAAGAAAGAAGGATGAAATGTAATTCAGGTTTCTTTCAGAATGGTCTGAAGAGTATCATGGTTCAGTTATAGAATGTCTTATAGAAGATGTAAGGGAAGGGGGATTAAGGAAAACGTCCTAACTATAATTTATGGTGGGCAGAATACAAAAGAGAACTGTGCTTGATTTGCAGAGGGAATTTTAATAGAGTCCATATTATCAGCATTATTACTAACTTCATGAAGGGCCTTATAAAGATTAATACTAGCCTGAAAATTAGATTTCCTATCAAAGTTAATTAGTGTGGAATTCCATTTGCCAGCAATAATCAAATAATGATCATTAGACTTGGAGATTGTTGAGAAAATAGAATAAGTGAGCTCAATTATGACAAAGAAGATGTGCATTTGACATTAGAATACATTTATCTAAGCCATATACATGAAAAGTGTTATAGCAGTATCCACCAAGTCTGTTGAAATCAGATTTGTGAATACACACAGTTTTAAGCTTCTTCATTAGGGTTGCTACCTCCAGCTTACTGGTAAAATCTCCAGCTTAATAATAGCTTGCATCCGCTTCTTAGTAATGTTCACTCATTGTGACTGAGTCATATAAGTATCCTGTAATAAGGCAGTATTTAACTTCAGACTTGAAGAATAAATAAAGAAATGCATTTATTTTTAAGTGATCTAAACATCATTCAGATTTCAGTACATTAGCTTCCAAACTGCTGACGGAAATTAAAAAAAAAGCATGTATTGAAAATCAGACTATTAAAATGTTTAACCTGCACTTAAAACAGTGATAATAATATTAATAACAACAATAGCAATAAACAGTAATTGGCATACCTAAGAAAAACTGTCCCAGGGACAAAATAGGAACTTATGAAAAATTGCACTGACCTATCCTGGACCCAACCTCACCCACGTTGTTTGAGATCAGTTCCTCAAGTAAAAAATACCAAAAAGAAAAAATGTGTTTACAGTTTGCTGCTACTGTACAAGGGAGTAAATTAGTAAATCATAAAACAGGAATAAAAAGTTAGTCATCATCTAATTTATTAAAGCCCTCCAAAAATATCACTGCATAGCAATAGAGGAACTTTAGTAGTGAACCAATATAGTAAGACTTATTGGTCTTCTAACTTCAAAAGCAGTATAAAGAAAATAAAGCAGAATATTGGATGTAAAGCAAAAGCAAAGTGTGTAATAAGAATAGCAAAGAAAATAATAAAATGAGAGAGTAAAACTAAATACTATGCTACCTATTTCTCTAAAAACAGCAGAGTGTTAAAAAAAAATAAAAGGGAGCAAAAAAGGATGAAAAGGAAAAACACATAATGTCTAATATGAGGGCTCCCCACTCATAAATGAGATCCATCTTATTAATTTGACTTGGAGCTAGTCCATAGCAAAGTAAGGATGTTCCATGCCAGAGGCTAAGTAAGAGAAAGTTTATTACTAAGTTTGTTAACACATGTAAAATGCTGATCACACATATTGACCAGTTTTAGTCTTAGCCTGAGAGAGATCATGAAAGAGGAGAATGCAGTTGGACAATTACCAGGATAATCAAACTGTGTTAGGCATACATACAAAGTAATCTGATTTAAACATTACAAAAAAAGCATTGCAATGTGATGAGTACAAGTATATTTAAGGAATGTACGGACAAATATGTATACACATATAGTAGTTCCATAACACTCTTGGGAAAGCTGTTCACTAAAGAGGTAGATGTATTCAAGCATTGAGGGTTGATGATGGTGCTAGGTGATGTGGTTTGTGATGTAGCACTGGCTACTTTGCAGCTTGCATTTTAACTGTGTGAAGAATTTTGGGCAGGAGGATGGTATCTTTTAGATGTGAAAGGAGTACTTCCTAGAATTTAGGGATCCGGTAGTGATAAACAGTGATCTGTGCATCTGAGTTTTTTTCTAGCTGCTTCAAGTGTAAGAGCTGTGTAGTCTAGGTTGCAGGATGGAGGTTCTATAATCAATTTGGATGCTCTAGGGGAGAAAGTATGGTTGCAAAAAAGGTTCAATAGTAGTGAACAAAGCAGGGGGTCAGCTCTTTGTTTCACTGGAAGACATTTTGCTTTTCGTCATATTTTGTGGTGGTGCTGCTGTTTTGGGGACAACGTGATAAACCTTCAAGTTAATTAACGTACAAAGAAGAGAAACTACCCATTGAAGTAACAATCAGTGCTCAGCTCAGTAGTCTTGTAAAACCGTAATCAAATTTAAAATGGACTACAAAAACTTTTGAACCTCAAGGACTTCAATTGAGAATTACTGTGAATTAGAAATGTAACTTCACTGAGCTGAAAACTGCAGTGTCATTTGCTTGCATCTAATTTAATATTGCAGATAAACTATGTATGCAAGGTCAGAAAGATGCATTGTAATGAAATGCATCAAAGAAACAAAGACTCTGCAAACTCCACTGGGAGAGGAAGCAAAATACAAAACAAACACAAAAAAATCTTTAAACATAAACAAAAGACTAGCATCCAAACATAGATTACTAGCAGAATAATTAAAAGTTGCACTTGAATTATTTTTCACATTAATGCAATTATACTGTTAATGCAGGACAAGAAGATTAAATAACCCTAGGTTAGACTGCAAACATCTGTATAACAGAGCTAAAACTTAAAACTAAGGAAAAAACAAAGCAAAAATGAGAAATGTCAGTGTTGCGGTATATTCTAATGTAAAAAAAATAAAAAAACAGCTGTAACTGGCTTACAACTACCCAAATTTGGAAGCAAGGGAAACAACATTCAAAAGTTTAATGTAAGAAAAGTCCCTTAGTTGGTGTTAAAATCATAAAGTGAACTGAAAAAAAGGGATTAGTTTCCTTGATTGAAAGTTTGTGCTGATTTACCTTTTTCTACATGAACAATAATTTAGATGAAAAAAATATCTATATTTAATACCCCACTGGATTGAAAACTGACAGTGTGATGCTGAAGTTTGTTTAGCAGTTCTATGCTTGGAGATGTCAGAAAGAAAATGTTTATGTCCTTTCAGTATAAAATGTTTGTGGGTTTAGTGGACTTTTGAGTGAGGGCACTATGCTGGTAATTAAGTAGGGTCATATAAATTTGAGCTAGAACATTTGCAAGAGAACTGAAATGGAAGCTTCTGTGCAACAGTTCAACAACAGCATCAAATTTAGGATGCTTTAATAAGGAAGAAAAATTGTCAAACAGATTTGCACAATCCAACTTTATCGACAAGTGTCTCCTCCTACACTGGGGCTTTAAAAAAAAACTTTATAGTGGCAATGTAAATATGGCAATCCTTAGATTTCAAAAGATTTTTATCATCAGATTTTTAATTTTTGTTTACATTATTCCATCCTTCCGAGAATACTGTTTAGTGTACAGCTAAGTTCAGAAAAGTGGGAAGTCATATTTTCACTTGATACATTTTTACTGAAGCATCCCTTAGCCCACTAGTGACAGAGTTTTCCTGTAACTTGGTTTTAACCAAAGAAGAACTTGCATCATCTATTTATGTTGTTTTAGGATGTTTAGATCTTGAGTCTTTTTCAGTCACTGTTACTGCAGATGATTTAGATTGATAGTCTGTGCTCATATTGACTTAGGTTGTAGCGGTTTGTTACACAGACAAGCTAAGACTGAGCAGACAGTTGCACACAGTCTGAATGTAAGATTTTTTAACTTAGTGCAGCGACCCTGTGAAGCAGGTAAGATGAAAATATATTGATTTCTGAGTTCTGCAGCCATAGGCAAATGCAGCTTTTCTGCTCTGAACGGTAGTGTGCATCTTAAAATGCTGACACTAATCACCAAGCATGCTTGCAACCTCCATTCCCCCCAAGAATTCACAGTCATTTTAGTTGCCCTGTTCATAATGCCAGATGTAAATTAGCCCCCCTAAAGGACTTGGTGGCAGAATCAAGGCTTTATCTCATCATTTAAAAATGGGCATGTTGACCCTGACATATATGCATAAAAGCATGTAAAGGGATTTCCTTACTACAAAACACAACAACTAGGATGTTTTCATATTTAAAAAAAACAATTGGTAGATACAGTAACCAGTCTGCATTAATAAACCCTGAAAATAGTAAGTATTGCTTTAACCTTGGTCATATATCATGCCTTTTATTTATTTTTGTTATTCATTGACATTTTAAATTCAAAGTAAGCATTCAGTGGTAATGATACCAGTGTCCTTAAAGAAATAACCTCCACAAAGTGCATATATCTTGTAATTTAAACAACAGACCTACAACATGTACATCACACAGCTAGTTGGGATGTGTAACACTCATACCAGTGCCATCTATTAAGTCTGCCCCACAGCATGTTGGTTATGGGGTAGGGGACATACAATCTCCATTCTTATCCATTGCTCATGCAGTCAGGTGTAGGCATAATTTCTTCTAATATTATTTGGGATCTAAGATGCATGGTGTCTGCCATGTTTTTTCTATCCATTTATAGTAACGTAAAAGTCCAGGGGCAACATACTTTCTCAGTTTGCATACAGTTTCATTCTCAATGAGATATTCGTTAAGTCTCTGTCTACATGTAGTAAGACAGCTCCTTGGAATAAACACTGTTCCAAAATAAGAGCTACAAACCAGAGAGTGGATAGTATGTTATACTCTGTGGATCAAGTTATAGCTAGTTAGTGAAATTCATTATGCAAAACATTATCCAGTGGCTATTTCCAGAAGGTTGTTTTATTTTCCCCTTTTCCGGGCATTATCAGCCCTCAGCAGGTCAGTACTGTCAACCCTATGCATAATTCACAAAGCCAGCTACAGTGCAAAGTAAATTTCTTATTTATTTTCTCTTACCAATGTTGTTAGCACACCATGGAGTATCAAGTTTCAAAGCCAAAGTGTTGCTATTTTATTAGTTTTTTCTTCTTACACAAGTAATTAATTGTATCTAGATCTAGGGATATCACTGTCCCCCTTTTCTCGGGCCTCTTTTGGCCAGTTATTGACTATAATGCCTCCTTTGGCATGCATCACATGCAATAACTGGAATGCCCACAGAGCTACCATACTAAAAGGATACAAAGCCTAAATAACATGTCTTACATGGACTGACTCAAAGCCCTGTCACTATCCCTTTGTATCATACAGACTCCTAAGAGGTGACCTGTGTCTGTCATACAAGGCATCCTCTGACCCAATACTGATGGATTTACTGCACATCAGCAAGTCATATGGCATCAGGAAATACTCGGTCTGTGTTTCTAAACCGCAACTTGGATTTATGGATGAGAAACAAATAATTTATCCCAGGGCTGCCCCAGTACTAATTATGGACAGAGGTAGATCCTAAATGCTTTATCCCATGCATGGGTTGGCTCAGGTTATCTGTGTATGATCCCAGTTACACTAATTAGGGGTAATATATAATTATCAGACATGGGATGGGTAAGGCCGTTTTCCAGCCAAATTGGATAGGTCAGTTTGAGCACAAAAAGGGAAATCGGCTATTCCTAAAATGGCCCGCAAGGGCAGCTAGCCTAGTACTTTAGCAATGGACCTAAGTACAACTTAATTAATAATCTGTAGTTCAGCCTTGCTTGTCTCAATATCACAACCACCATCCCCATTTATTTCACATGTTGCCCTTCTTTTTTCCTTACCCACTTTTGCCTTGTTAATCTACAGTACAAATGAAAAAAAAAAATCTAAAGTGTAGTTAGATCCAGTTTCATAAATTATGCAATTTATTTAGCCCCACACATGGAAGTATACCATTTTGATATATCAAGTGGGAAATACTTTGCAACTTTCAGTTTAACTTAACCATCAACCATCATATATTTGTTTTGCTAGGTACGGTGAACACTTTTAACAAAGGTACAACACAGAAACTACAGCTGACCGATATTCTCACTGCCATTCTGAAAATACAGGTACTAGTTGGTATTCTAGCTGTCTTAACTAGATACTGTAGTATTTCATACTTAAAACTCAGAATTAAATTTCCAGCAAAGATGAACTTGCCAGCTCAAAGGCCAGTATTTTACTTTCATATTCCATGATCCAAAACAATGCCTCACAGAGGCTTTCAAATGCATTTATGTGTATGTGTAGTACAGTCAGATGTTTGTGCTGTTAAATATCTATTTAGTGAAAGTTGCATTCTTATTTTAATTTGTATATGTTGTTGCCATTCATGTTCTGAGAGTCAGATGTCAGTTGTGTTCTCCTTGGTTTTCATCCTGTTGCAATATCATCTACCTCCGCTATTTTGATTAAGACCTTCCCTGTTTTGTAGATTACAGCTAGTTTGCTTCTTTTCTCTCAAGCAGTTTATGTCAGGTCTTTCTGCCAGTCTGCCCTGACCACATTCAGCATTTCTGCCCCACCTCATCTAGAAGTATTTTATGCATGATTTCAGGTCTGACATGCTTTTGTATATAATTTAATAATTTAACCAATTGTTTTTTCTGTGTGACCTTTTTTCTCATTGTTTTAGTTTGTTAGCTATGCTATTTTGTCGATACTCTAATGTTTATGGATATCAGTTGGGTACAACAACCCTGTGTTTTCAGAGTCAAACATTCCTCTTATATTGTGTTGATGATACCATAAGAAGGTAGAAACATGCATGTCCACAACCAGAGGGGTTTGGCTTTATTGGCCTGAAATTGTCCTTAAATAGACTTAAAAGTAGAAGAAAAAGTCATGGACATTCAGAGTTGCCATTTAGCTGAAACACCTGATATCCTTAAAGGGTAATTAGCATATATCCCATGTTGCCTCTGATACCTTTTTTACTCATTTTTATTTTCTTAATCATTGCTAAATTTTAGGTTAGCCACTTTTCAAATGGCCCAGTCTGCTCTCTACTTGTGAAATTGCTTCTTTTACACTTACCTAATGTGAGCAAGATTTACGCATCTTTTTTCCCCACAAAGATTATTGTCTAGATAATTGAATTTCCTCCAAGCTTGCCTAAAATATTTTCATTTCTCATGCTCATTCTTGCATTTTTGCCACCCTTGATTCCCTTTTCCTCAACATTTTCTGTCTCACCCATTGTTTTATTTCAGATTTAAACAAATTTGATTGTTACAGTATAGCACTATCTGCATGCCAATCAATTCCTTTTTCCCATGCTTTCAAATTGAGTTCCTTGTTTTCAACTGCAGGCCTCTGATTATTTATTTGTCATGTCTAGACCTTTAGCACAGCTGTTTCTCTTTCTACTGCTTACCGTCTTAAACCGTACAGTTTTCCTTTGTTAGCTTGCCTTTCCTCAGTGCTTCAGGCATTTTTTTTACCCTTATGAGGTATTCAAAACCACTGTTACAATTAAATGGGTATATACTCATATACCCAAACTATTTTGACTTCCTCCCACACTTTCAGCACAGTCTTTTCTTCTCTATATCCCCATCTTAATGTTTATGTTGTATTATTAATTCCACTTATTTTGTTTGCCTAATCTATGTATTACTTTTCTCTGAAGATTGTAGTATTTTACAGCCTGTTGACACCATTTCGAATTGCTAAATGTGCAGGTGTTAGGAGCTGACTTTAATCTTACACATCTTCCCTTATCCCATCTTGCCAGAATAAGGGGAATGAGGCAAGAAGTTGCATTACTGTTACTTATGCCAAAGAGACAAAGATACACCAGAGGAGAAACTCAAATTGATTATAGGGTTCTATTTCCATATGGTTTCTAAGTTATTATTTGCATGACTTCTGCTGTTGCAAGTTTGACATTATTATTGTTTATAGACTTCTGCATCTTTTTTTCTTTTCCTGTTATCTTGACAGTTCATGGAGAAGACAGACAGAGACTACTACACATTGGATGATATGTTTATTTCCAGTTCAGCCAAAAAGGAGCGGTCTGGAAAAGAAGAAGAATGGCAAAGGCAGAAAGCAGTCAGCGAACACAAGCACCTGGCAGCAAGAATGGAGAAGTGTCCCTACTGCTTTGACAGCCCAGAGCTCCCAAAACATATGATTGTTGCTGTAGGAAAAAAGGTAAGGTATTAACTAGTATACACACTCACAAACGTGTGTGATGCTAGAAAGATGCAGAGAATTAGTGTGTGAAATAAATGAGTATTTTTTGTTTGTGGACGAGAGTATTGAGTGTTAAAGCAAATGTTGCTTCAAGATGACATTTTTGCAATGTAAATAAAGAAGCTAAATGCAGCAAAATTGTTCACTGGTCATGTATATTGAATTAGCCATTTGTCCCTCTGTACTGACAGGTTTCACATCTTTTTTGGCCCCCTGCTTTATTTTTACAGCTATATTATCCTATGATATCCCATCCAAAGTGATTCTGCTTTAGAAGAAAAGCAGCACTCCCATACAGACTGACCTTGCATTACCAGTCACCTGTATATTTAGAATGTGGTGTGCATATAAAATATAGTTGATGCATGGTTAAAAAAATGTATCCTCATCATCTGTGTAATGGCTGTGAGTTCTGTAGTGCAGTTTTATTGTCATGGAATGCATACGTAAGTGTAGGTGTTGAAGAAAAACAACAAAATAATATTTTTTCGTAAATGGGGAACCAGAACACATTCCAACACTTGCGTTTAATTAAATTCTGAGATTCTACCATATTCACTTACATGCCGTGGCCCATGTCATGGTTGCTTCTTCCTACAATTAGACTCCAGTGCATTGAGCAAAATAATTTCCTGTGAGTTTCAATCAACATTGGAGAATTTTGTCTGTGAAGAATAAGTTGTTGCTTACTAGTTTGTGATATAACTATAAGAACTGAGCTGTTGTGGATTAGTTTGTGATATAACTATGAGAAATGAACTGTTGCTTACTAGTTTGTGATGTAGCTATGATAACTAAGCTGTTGCTTACTAGCTTGTGATATAGCTACAAGAACTGAGCTGTTTCTTGCTAGTTTGTGATACAACTATGACAACTGAGCTGTTGCTTACTTGTTTGTGATGTAGCTATGACAACTGAGCTGTTGCTTCCTAGTTTATGATGTAGCTGTGACAACTGAGCAGTTGCTTACTAGGTTCATAGGTTCATAGGATGATACTAGGCCATTGGCCCAGAGGCCCTTATAAGCCTAGCCAATAATTTTGTCCACATTCCCACAAAGGCAGCACTTGTTTTCCCTGATTGTGATTTAGTTATGAGAACTGAGCTGTTGTGTACTAGTTTGTGATATAACTATGAGAACTGAACTGTTACTAGTTTGTGATGTAGTTATGAGAACTGAGCTGTTCCTTACCAGTTTGTGATGTAACTATGGGAACCAAGCTGATGCTTACTAGTTTGTGATATAACTATGAGAACTGAGCTGTTGTTTACTAGTTTGTGATACAAGACATATGTTTTGTTAATTTCTTACACAATCCTATTCATCTAAGCTGTGCCTGCAAATTGGTCCTTTAAGATCAATAAAATTAATTAATTAATTCTGATATTTCAGCACAAAGGCAAGGGTGCTATGTTTATTCAGTAGAATTTTGTACACTCGCTGGGCATTGTGGCAGAAAGTTTTGTTTTGTTTTCCTCTCTTGTTTTTTTAATTTAGAGCAGAGCAAGCTGCTAAATGCTTTGCCTAAAGTATAGAAGGCCATAGAAAGGGAAGTGAAGATGTCAGAATAATTGCACTGAGATACACAGCCTCTAAGATTAGAATGAACTTGCATATATATATATATATATATATATATATATATATATATGTATATATATATATATATATATATATATATATATGCAAGTGCAATCATTTTCAGGACAGACTGCATAGGTATGAGAGTTGGTTATGTTTTTCTTGAACTAATGAAGAATGCCAATGCCACATATTGTTCTATATGTTGCTCTGCTCTCTCACTAGTAGAAGAAAGCTGTATTTGAACCTTTGAATCTCTCAATTTTGTGTCTAGGTTTGCTTAGCATAACGGCTAGCCAGCTAGAGCAAGAAGGTGTGGGAACTGTTATAAACTTAGGAGGCTCCCCTTAGCTTTGGAGTGAGGCTGAAAGATTGTTCCATAAAGAAGTCTTGGGGTACATGTGAAGGATCTAGATAAGTATAAAACACATGCGTAGGTCTGACACAGTGGATCCATGTTGTGATGCTTAAAACAGCATCCAGTTACACTACTGTCCTTGTGAGTGCCCCTGCATTGAAGCAATGTCTAGTTATGATGTGGAGAAGATCCAGAGGTAGGGCCACTCTCTGCCAGAGATTTGTTTGAATGTAAACAGTGAAGATCTTCAGTAAAAAGAATGTGAGTATTGGATATGGATTGATTACAAAAACAGAGGCAAAAATGCAAGCCTGAACATCCTCTGCAGGAGAGAAGGAGGTCATTAATGTGGAAAGACTGCTTAATATGGTTATTAGAGGAACTTAAGGAAATAGATACAGTAAACTCCCTCTTATCCAGTCTCACTGGGACCATATCTTAAGGTGGATAAACAAATGGCTGGTTAACCAGAAAAAGCATACAAAATAATATTTTTAGGTTATAAATCAGTTAGAATAACAAGATTTGTGTTAGTATGCATTCTTCTAATGAATAAGAAGCCTAAAACTCAAAAGACTGTCATTATTTAGCCCAGAGGAGGCAAAAGTGTTGATGTGAAGTTGTTCAATCTCACTGTTTATTCTTACACATGAGTATGAAGCCGAGCCATCGGCTCAGAGTCGGATGCTTTACTAGCTAAAGATCTTAGAGTAGCTCAAGGCCAGGCCCCTATCCCATGATGCTGTCTGTCCTACCTCAAATCTAGTTTGAGAGCTTGGGCCAGTTGATGTATATTTACTTCTTTTTGGCTAATTCTGCTGCATAATTTATAGACATATAAGTTTTTCTAAAGTTATTTTTCTTACTGCTGTTAGGCTAGTTAGCCTTTTGAGTGCTTTGCTTTATTTGAGCTGTCATCCTGTATAAAGCAAAGCACTCAAAAGGCTAACTAGCCTAACAGCAGTAAGAAGAATAACTTTAGAAAAACTTATATATATATATATATGCTCATTTAGTGTCTGTGATTATAATTATGTCTGACCATAAAGAAAAACAAAAATTTGGCTTCAAGAGGTGTCCAAAATTCAGGCAGATGTCCATTACGGATGCCCATGTAAGTTGCGTTTATTGTTTGGGGCCTGTTCACCTTCAGGAAGACTGCTCTATCTGCCATTCCTTCAATAGTCAGGTTTTATTAGAAAGAAGAAGGAAGCTGGTGGATAGAGGCTTGTTGAAGCCAGATTTTCAGGAGTTCTTGGATAATGCTGACTAGACCTCCAAGTCTTCGAAGGGGTTGAAGTCTTCGAAGGAGTCCTCAGAGCCCAAGTCATCGGCTCTGAGCCTTTCCGTGAATGTGCGTTCGCCGGCTCCGCAGTCTTCGGAGCCGTGCACTGAGCAAGTTTTTTGGAGCCGGTCCCCAGTCTTGGAGCCGTTCTCCGAAACCTTGAGGTTGCCTATCCTTCGATTGGTGGTGTCTTCGGTTACTTTGACTCATTCTTCGAGGACCCTTTCTGATGTGGACATGGACCGGGTGGTGCAGAGGCTTCTGGAGAACCCGGCACTGGCTAAATTATCGGCCTCGACCCAACAGGTCTCAGGGCCTAAGACCATTCTACCGGCTTTGACAACTCCTCTGAGCCGAGCAGGGCCTTTGGAGCCAGAGGAGGAGGATCTGATGGTTGTAGAGCCTTCGAAGCTGAGGCCTGTCCCCAGTGCCTTCAGGTCTGTCAACCCTGACTTCTTTGGTTCCATTGGAAGAGTCTGGGAGCCGACACACTCTCGTCAATTCCGGGGAGAGAGTCAAACCGATTCATCGGTTCTGACATTTCCTCTCAGGGCTTCGACACGGATGAGCTCATCTCCGTCCTCTCGTTCAGAGCCCACTGTCTCAGCGCCGGGAAAGTTGTCGTCTTCTTCGGAACCAGCAGCTTCCTCGGGTTGGAGCAGTGGGGCCTTCAATGCCATGAGGAGGGTTATGTTGTCTAAGACACACACATCATCAGGTCCTTCCTCTTCCACCTCTAAAGTGCTGCTCTCTGCCTCTACATCGCAGGTCCCTGTTAAGCATCGAGACCCGGAGCCTCAGGTAACCCCACTGGGTGACCCTTGCTCTATTGAGACCTCACCAGAAGCTTCCACTGATGAGGTTTCCAGGAAGAAATTATGCAAGAGGAGGCATTTAGATTCCCCACAGGAATCCTTGACATCAGACACTGACTTAGAGGAATCGGTAGGGTCCCCATGGTCCCCCTTGGAGGATATCTCCTTTGCGGATATCCTGGAAGTCCTAAAGCAGAGGGCTGACTGGCAGTCCATTAGCCCTACTGAGGATGAGTCGGTGCTCCTGAAGGCCTTTGGGTCTCAACCTTCCACCTCCTGGGTGACTCCACCCTTCGAGGAGTTGATGGAATTGGTTGCTCGAAGGGCGTGGGAGTCTCCTGATACTATGGAACCGGTCCCTCAGAGGCCCAACAAATATATCACCTCTCCCCAAGACAAGATGTTCCTCACTGATGGAGTCCCCGTTGATGCCATGGTGGTGGGGGCGGCAGCAACCAACAAAGAGATGTCAGAAACCTTTTTCTACAGTCCATCCTCCTAATAGGGATTCCAGGACGATGGACAGATACGGAAAACGCATCTTTAGTTCTGCGACCTTTGCCATGCGATCGTTTAACTACTTGACTCATCTTACCCGTCTTCAAAGAGATTTCCTGAAAGAGCTTGGAGATACTCTGCAGGGTAATACAGATGGAGCTGTCTCTGACTAAGTCACAGCACAACTTAATACCCTTAACTCCATTGTGAACTTGTCCATGCAGCTCATTTCCTGTGCAGCCGATGGGTCGAGTCGGGCAGCGGGTTCAGTGATAGCTCTTCGGAGACAGTCCTGGATGCGCTTATGCTCCTTTGCAGAAGCCTTCAAGTCTTCCTTTGTCAACACTCCATTTGATGGCTCTTTTCTGTGTGGGACCAAAGTAAAGGAGACTCTCACTAGATGTGAGCAGGAGGGAAAGACTCTATCTGTCGTAGGAGTCCGTTTATCCACCCCTACCAGACCATACCCCAAAGGGCAGAAAGGTGGAAAAATGTGGTTCCGAAAGTCCCAAGGAGCTTTCTAGAACACACATAGTGAAACCCCCTCAAGGGGCAGAGGAGGGGGAAATAATGGAAGACGCCGCTCCGGCAGCAGTGGGGGTCTGCAGAACCAGGGTGACAGGGATCAGTTCCTTGGTAAGCCCTATCAGCACTCCTAAAAGGAGGCCCAACTGTCCTGCTCTGGAGGCAGTCGGGGGTCTCTTGGCTTTGTATCCAGATGCCTGGCTAGGAATTACAACAGATTATTGGGTACAAAGCAAAGTTACCAGAGGATACATAGGTTCATAGGTTCATAGGTTCATACTAGGCTATCTGCCCAAGGGCATTTATAAGCCTAGCCCATAGTTATGTGGCTTTCGCCACCCCTTTAGTTTGAATAAAAACTATGCCTATCATTTTGCTGTGCCTCTGTCAAGCAGTGACACTGAAGTAATCCCTGGGGTATATCTGCAATCTCCTATCCATTGATCAAGATTTCACTTGAACAAGGCCAGAGAGGTGATCTGCCTCACATGTACCGGGATTTTGTTCCACAGCATAGGGAGTCTCTGGGTGATGAATCTGTCCCTCCAGCACGTTCTATTTATAACCGTGTCAAGGTTTAAGTCTCCCGCCCTTGTGGTTCTGAGGGATCTAGATTTTTTGAGGTGAAGCATATTCATCAAATCTGGGTTTGACATGGCCTTATATGTCAGGCACAGGTCACCTCTGAGCAAGCGGTATGAGACTGAATAGAGCTGGATATGAGACTGAATAGAGCTCATGAGACTCATCCCATTTCTAGAAAATCCACCTGTTGGCAAAAAAGTCCCTGACATTCCACCCAGTCTCAGGGATCATGCAGCCATAGAAATCCAGAGGCTGCAGGAAAAGAGTCATCCAGCCAGTCCCAGCAGACCAGATAGGATCAGGAACTTTCTCCATATTCTTTTTAGTTCCAAAGAAGACAGGGGACTGGAGGCCCATATTGGATCTCAGCAGACTCAACACATTTGTAAAGAAGGAGAAGTTCCAGATGGTCACACTTCAGTCTGTTCTCCCATTCCTTGGAGTGGGCGATTGGATGTGCTCTATAGATCTCAAGAATGCATACTACTACAGCAAAATGGACAGGCCATCTAGAGATCATCTGCATTTCCGGCTGGGAGCCAGTCACTACCAGTTCCGAGCACAGCCCTTTGGACTCACAATTGCCCCCAGAGTGTTTACCAAGTACATGGCAGTGGTTACGGCTCACTTGAGGCGTCTAGGATTCAGAGTGTTTCCGTATCTGGACGACTGGCTCCTTACCATTGCCTCCAGGCATCAACTAAATCTGTCCAGGGATCACACTGTCAACCTCTGCTCTCAGTTAGGCATCACTATCAGTTTTGAAAAGTCTGCATTGTCGCCATTGCAGCGTATCTCCTTTATCGGAGCAGAACTAGACACTACCACCACCACAGTAAGATTGCCCCTGGACAGAATAACCATATTCCGAAACCAGATCTCGGACATTCTGCGGAGAAGAAAGATACCGGCCCATCAAGTACTGAAACTCCTAGGCACCATGGCAGCTACGCTCATAGCAGTTCCTCTGGGACGTATGCACATGAGGATTCTTCAGTGGCTACTATTCACCCAGTGGTCGTACCAGCAACTTCCCATGTCATTCTTAATCATGATTATGGACTCTTGCAAGAGCAATCTTCGCTGGTGGTTGACCAGCCAACAAGTTACAGTGGGTCGACCATTTGTTCTCCCCCCGCCATCAGCCACAGTGACCATGGATGCTTCTTTGATAGGGTGGGGGGGCTTTTTCAGGGAAGAGCAGCCCAAGGCACCTGGTCGGAGACAGAGTCACAGTTGCACATCAGTTTTCTGGAGCTGATAGCAGTGCTTTTGGCGTTGCAGCACTTTCACGACTCTCTGCCTCTAGGGACGATTACTATACAGACGGAAAACATGTCAGTAGTCTGGTACATCAACAAACAATGGGGAACCAAGTCTTACCCCCTGTGTCGAGAGGCCTTGAGAATTTGGCAGTGGGCTGCGTCCACTGGGTGCTTTCTGATAGCAACGCATATCCCGGGGAAATCCAACGTGATAGCGGACAAATTGAGCACAGCCATTCTGCTACCACATGAGTGGTCTCTCAAAAATGAAGTTGCAGAGAAGATTTTCTGCAGATGGGGCCAGCCCTGCTGCGACCTGTTTGCAGCCCCTATGAATGCCAAATGCAGAAGCTACTGTGTCCTGAATCCCCCACCAGGGGACAGCCCAAGGGACTTGCTCATACACGATTGCCCCCCAGGACTCCTGTATGCCTTTCCACCTATACCCCTGATTCCGAAGTTCTTGCAGCAAGCCAAAACCCTGGGAAGGACTGTAATTTTAATAGCCCCTCTTTGGCCTCATCAGATTTGGTTCCCCTTCCTCCGACTCTATCAACTGGAGGAACATTGGATTCTGGACCCAGTTCCAGACCTACTGACACATTCGTCAGGAGCTGTCCATCCCTCCGTTTATTCTCTTAGACTGACAGCTTGGCTGCTTCGATTCCTTACCTAGCCAGGTCACATGATTTTTCTTCAGAGGCACAGCACATTCTTGTATCTTCGCATAAGGCTTCTACCAGAAAGTTGTATGCTAGTAAATGGAAGCAGTTTGCTTTTTGGGCCTCTCAAAATAACATTGATCCCTAGGTTGCACCGATTGCTAGTATCCTGGAATTCTTATCTAAGCTTTTTCACGATGGTGCTGCAGCTGCCACTATTAGAGTTCAATTGGCTGTCATCTCAAATTTTCACCTCGGAGCTGAAGGCTCTAATTTAATGTCTCATAGATTATGTAGGGCCTTCCTTAAGGGCAGCATTCATCTTAGGCCGCCTGTTCGACAACCCTTTACTCCTTGGAATCTAAATGTTGTGCTGTCACGTGTTATTCTTCCCCCCTTTGAGCCTGCATCATCCTGTCAGTTGAAGTTTCTTTCTTGGAAGACTATTTTCTTGGTGGCCATTATGTCAGCATGCAGGGTATTTGAGCTTCAAGCCCTTTCTATCAAACCCCCGTATTTGGTGTTCCATCCAGACAGGGTGTCACTGAGGACTAAGCCTTCATTCCTGCCAAAAGTGTGTTCTGAGACCAATCTGAACCAAACTATTGAACTTCCAACCTTTTTCAGTAATCATTCTAATAAGTTGGAATACATGTTGCATAAAGTTGATGTCCACAGACAATTGAGATTCTGTTTGGACAGGACAAAGGAATTTAGAAAATCTGACCAACTCTTTGTATCTTATGCTGACGCTAAGAAAGGATTACTAGTTTCTAAAGTTACCCTTTCCAAATGGTTAACTGACTGCATTAAACTTATCTACCTTTCAGCGAGCCAAACATTAGAGCATGGTGTGAAGGCCCATTCAACTAGAGCCATCTCCACTTCTTCCGCTTTTACGGCTCGTTTACCTTTGGACACCATATGTGCAGCTGCCACTTGGTCTAAACCTCATACCTTTATCACTCATTACAAAGTGGACAGGGCCTCCAGGGACAGGGCTTCCTTTGGTTCCACTGTCCTCAGGAATATACTCCCTTGAGCCACCCAGGATTAGGGTGCTTGGGACGTTACCCATGTGTAAGAATAAACGGTGAGATTGAACAACTTCACATAAAGAAGTTATGTGTGTACCATAACATTCCATGTGAGTTGTTCATCTCGCCATTATTCTTACATTCCCATCCACCTTCCCCCTCCAGAGCCTCGAAGAGTGAGTAGACTTGGGGTCTGGTAGTCTTGTTCTGGGACTTCTTACTCCGGCTGGAGTATTTAGTGAATTATTCTTGTTCTTGCTGAGTTCAGCAAACTAGATGTGAGGTAGGACAGAGAGCATCATGGGATAGGGGCCTGGCCTCGAGCTACTCTAAGATCTTTAGCTAGTAAAGCGGCCGACTCAGAGCCAATGGCTCGGCTCTGTACCCATGTGTAAGAATAAAGGCAAGATGAACAACTCCCATGGAACGTTATGGTACGTACATAACTTCTTTTTCTTCTTGGTTGTCTTTTGCTAGGACTATGGCAGAAATCTGATGGCCGGTTAAAGAGAGGATGGATAAGAGTGAGTCTACTGTAAATTGTAGTTTTAAGTAGAAAATATAGTTGCAAGTAAAGATTCCAGTAAGATTTCTGTTGTGTGAAAGATAGTTATGAATTTCAGTACAGAAAACACAACTGTTAGTGTTGTCACCAGGGTTTAGTGCAATAAAATGAGTGATGATTTTCAAACAAAAGTGGGTAAAGTTAATATTGCATTTGGTTTTAAAGCAATTATTAATCAGCCCTAGACAGCAAAGTATATTACAACAGCTCTGGAGATTGTATAAGCAGAAGTAGAAAAGATTATTGACAGTCGCAAAGAAAGGTGAGTCATCAATATTTAGAGCATTGAAGCTGCAGTGGGGGCAATGTCAACATGACTGTGGACAGAGCAGATCTTAGCTCTTATTATCATTCAGGCACCTTCTCAGCAGGTTACTGAAAAAAGCACACTTGCTAAAGAATATGCCACTGTTAGGGATCAGAAGAAAACACCTTTCCATAAAATAACAGTATTTGAGGACTAGAGAGAAAATGGATTTGGTGGAAGGGCCAGAAACATGTAATTGTTTCTATTTCTTACCCTGGTTCCTGTAAAATCAGATTAAAATAATTTTAGATGAGTTGAAATATGACTGGTTGCCTAACTGTATTCTTTTATTCATTGAATTATGTTGTTTTTATGGCATTAGGTGTTAAGACCATATGCTGCAAACCTTTTGATACTTTTTGTGTCACCATAAATGATAAAATGGAAGTTGAACATCAGTGGCTGATTGGCTAGGGTTTGGCACATGATAAATATTTATAACTAACTTGAGTCATTAAGATTTAAATAATACACTTGAACAGTTTATGCAGAAGGTACCTAGATTAGGCAGTAGCATTAAGTTACAGATTTTAGAATAAGTTATAAGTATGACCCAGGCTTTACAGTTTATGCAGCAGTTTCAAAGGGCATTATAGCATACTTAGAATAACAGAGCTTGATGAAGATTTTTGCATTCTCTGACACCAAACTATTTATTGGGTAGGGTCAGTGACAAGAGAATCAGTCCCCAAAGCCAAATGAAGTTGCAAGGTACTGAGAGAGAAGAAAGCTTTTATTCCTTTTTAACCAAAAAGGACATTATAAGAAAGAGTGTCCCCAGTTGTATGTTAGAAACTGAAAAAGGCAGCTTGTGAAATGATTAGAACATCAAATGATGGAAAAATAAGACAACTGTATCAGACCTGTAATGATTTGAAGAGTCAGTTCAGTGGACAAAATGAAGCAGTTTTACCCACCCCACTAAAGGATGGACCTTTTTCTGACCCATGTAAGGACAGGTGATGGTCCCCAACCACAGACAAAGAATGTTGACAGTTTATATACATTTGTGCAGTACTAGCTGCAACAGTTAAGCAGAGTATTGATATTGCTGCTGACTGTATTGTTACAGTGATGAGGAATGTACAGATGTTGGATAAGATCATAAAGATGGTCTAGAAGCTAACCCTGAAGATTTTATACATGTTGTACAACAATGATTGTTAAGGGGTTAGCCTCCGATCCTTCCACCTCTTTTCCCCCCGGGCAAGGCCAGTTGGCACTTTTTACAGGGAAGAATAGAGTGAATGCCATGGGAAAATATTTTAATAGCTATAGAAGCTGCAGACTCTGACTTGGAAATTGTCAGCTTTGGATGAAACGTAAACAGACTTAACTAGCTTTGATGCATCTCAAATCAATGCATATTAGAGTAGACAAGTCAAGTTATTTTATGTTATGTTACATTTGCTTATTGATTTATTTATTTGTGTTTGATTACTGGGATGGATCAGCTGGGCCATGCAAGACTCCTTTTTACTGGAGGCCTGGGGAGAACAGCTCCAAATTTTAAATTGTTACAATAAAAATGTTAAAATATAGACAATACAGAAAATATAAATACACCATAACAAAATTAATGGCTTAGCATGGTGATTGTTTTTAGGAGAAATAATAGTAAAAATAATAGTAACAAAACAGTGTAAGATAATTTGTAAAGAGATGTAGGGATATGGAAGGGTATTTATGAGAGTGAAAAAGATTATAATTAGAAAGACACAGAGAGGGTTTATTAAAGGAAAGATTGTTGGAGTGGTTTACAGAGAGGGATTTAGTTTAAGTGGAAAGGTAACAGTTTAGATTTGGAAGGGATATATAGTAGCATTGGAGGATTCTAGGATTTTAAAGAGCAAGACAGCATAATTAGAGGAAATAATGGAGGTAAAGAAGACAGGATTTGATTGTTATATATATGTAGTTGTAAAAGAAAAGCAAGAGACGTAATGATGAGTTTAGCCAGGTGATATGGAACAAGAGTTGTGCCAGGAATTAAATAGGGAGTCCTTTAGTCTGATTTTGAAGTAAATGTAGGAGGATATTATTATTATAGTAGTAGGGAGGGAGTTTAACAATTTAGATTCATAGGTTGTCACCAATGATATTATATGATTTTTTTTTATCCGAAATAGACTTGTGTCTGATGACCCAAGCTGTCTTCTGCAGTAAGAAAGTTAGCAGTTTGGTAAAGGAGGCCTAATTTATAGTGAATGTTTCTCACATATGTCAAATTTAAGTTGATCATTTAAAATGAGCCCTAGCAGTTTGGTTTGTGAGACTATTTTTAGTTGTTTGTTTTGAGAGGAGAATTAAATTGGAGTTTTTGTCAGTGTATGATCTAGGAGTAAAGAGCATTTTTTTAAAGTCTGTTGGATTTAGAAGTAGTTGTGATTGACATGGGTTTCCATAGATGTGAATAGTTCTTCAGTGATGGTTTGTTGTGGGGGTAGGGAGAATGGTGAGTAGAGGAGAATAACATCCAGTACTTATTGAGCTAATATATCCAGACGTAAATGAACCTTGACTTCCACCATAAACACGAACAGGAATAGAACCAGGAATGCCACTGACGGGACAAAACGTCTTTTATTAATACAACAACGGTGTTCTTTGTGTTTCACTGTTGCAGTCATTACATTTGGGTTATCTGCCTGCAGGTAGCCCTCAGCCAGCCTGAATATCAAAGTCTTAGATTCCTGCGTCGGATGCTGTCTCTTCTTCCATGATGTCAGGTCGTCAGGGGTATAAAAATGCAGCCAATGCCATTACACCAGTCTTTCTTGCCGCGTGGTGCCCGAAGCAGAAGCAGTTCGCAAGTGCCGGTCGACTGACTCCTGAAATTTTCGTTTTCGAGTTTCAGAACCGAAGTCTTCAAAAAAGCTAAGTACCCCATTGGGGATCCTTTTCCTTGCTCTTAACCGATGTCAGTAAAAGTTAACAATTGTATTACCTGTGGAAAGCAAATACCTCATAAAGATTTTAATTCGTACTGCATTCCTTGCTTAGGCCCAGACCACGACGTCCTTCGCTGTCGGTTGTGTGCCTTATTCAACCCCTGAACTATTCGTCATCGGTCTATTTTTGCAGCAAATTATTTTAGTACTTGGTATAACTATCCAGAAATGGCTTCGGTAAGCCATCCGACTACCGATATTCTGAAAAAAACTTATTGATAAAGACAGAGAGAGAGATCGCATAGGTCCAAAACTGCCGACGCTTCCGTTAAGCTAGTCACCAGTCCGTACTCATTGAGGCACTTTTGCAGCCCCTGATACCCGCTACTTCAGATTCAAAGGCCTCTACTGAGACCCATTTGGAGTCCGGTATGCCGCGAGATGCTTTTTCGACTATGGAACTTGCGGATGTCTCTACCTTGGATTGGTCCAGAGGCGCTGTGCAAGCACCGGCTTCTGAGGGTGTATTCAGGCCATGGACTTGCATTTTAAACCAATGCCATCTTCTTCATCGAGGCCTAAAACTCGGCCCACACCTAGAAAACCGGCATCCAAACCACATGGTCAGGCCCATATGCCTAAAAAACAAATTCTTAGAATGGCTGAAGATCTTATTACTTTAATCAGGGGAAGCCAGCCTTCCGCAGAGACCTGGAACTGATTTTACCTCTGATTCTTCTGATCAGGATTCTGATATTTCTGTTTCTTCTGATTACCAGGATTTGTCCTTATCTACCTATGAGGGTTCTGATGCAGAGGATTCCATTCTCTCTGCTTCCCCTCCAGAAGATTTTTCTTTTGGTGAAACCTTGCACACTCTTAGGGAGCATATCCACTGGGAAAGCCAGGATTACTCTGATTCCAAAAAGAGGCTTCGGGAGTTCTTACTCCTTCCTCAACACAGGCCTTTAGCTATTCCCCCTGTTCTGGACATTGTAGATGATGCTTTCTTGGAATCTAGCCTGTCCCCAGACACCTTACCTCCAGCTGCTAGGAAACTTGACAGGTATTACAGAGTACCAGACTCTCACAAGTTTCTTTTCAAGAATCCTACTGCGGATCCAGAGACCATTTCACAAGGTCCAAAGGGCATTAAGGCTTCAGCTGCCAAAAATCTTACCCCTTCTGATAGAGATTCTAGAGCCTTGGACAGATGGGGTAAGAAGGTTTACACTTCTGCTACTTTGGCCATTAGGGCTTTAAATTGCCCGTTTCATATGTTAAAGTACCAGCAGCATATAATGGGGCTGCTTAAACAGAAAATTATGTTGATTCCTGAGTGTGCTGAACACAAAGATTTATAGGATTTAATGCATTCTGCTGAACAAGTTGGTAAACATACTTTGCAATGTGGTTTTGATTCTTTAGAAGCATTATGCAGGGCTGCTGTCACTGGGTCTGTACTTAGAAGGCATGCTTGGCTTAAGGAGCAAAACTTGCCAGATCATGTTAAAGCTAAATTGCTGAATGCTCCCTTAAACCAAGACCGCCTAATTGGCAACAAAGCATTAGAAGTCCTCAAAAAGATGGAGGAAAAAGCTAAATCTATGCAAACTGTTAAAGATTTCCTGCAGGTACAGCCACCCAGATTTAATAGGCATTGGCTTTCAAAGCATTGGTCCTTTCCAGCCTCCTCCAGGGCTTCTCAGTCTAAACCCAGGAACAGCAGACCACCTAGGTTACAGTCTCAGGCTACGCACAGGCCTAAGCAGTGGGGGGCTCCCACTTCCAAAGCAGGGAGTAGTAAGACACCCCCCTAAGGGAAAATGGCACAATGCCTTAACCTTATCCCTTCCAAGCCCTGCTCAGCTGCCTGCTCCCATAGGAGGAAAGCTTGCCATACATGCAAAAAACTGGGAACTCATTACCCAGGACAAATGGGTTTTGAATATAGTTTCCCAAGAATACAGATTCCACTTCCACACCCTACCAACCCCAAACAGTTGGCCAGACCTACCCCCAAATCAGTGAGCAGAGGCCAAACAGCAGGTTCTCTCTCTCCTAAGTGTCAGGGCTATTCAGCCTGTCCCAGCAGAAGAAAAGAGACAAGGTTTTTATTCAAGACTTTTCCTGGTACTCAGAAAAGACAGCTCTTGGCATCCTATCCCGGACCTCTCTATTCTAAACACTTTTGGTAATCCCAAAATTCAAGATGCTAACACTTCAGTAGCTGCTTCCTATGCTAGGCAAAGATGCCTGGTTGGCAACCTTGGACGTAAAGGAAGGTTACCTGCACATTCCAATAAGGGAATCTTGCAGAAAATACCTACGCTTCAGGGCAGGCTCCATGCACTATCAGTTCCCTGCACTTTTTTTTGGCTTATCTACTGCGCCCAGGGTATTCACAAAGTGTCTAGCTCCAGCCATTGCATTTTGCAGGCAGATAAATATTCAAATATACCCGATTGTCTGATTCAGGCAGAAAGCCAGGAATTGCTATTAAAACATCTGGTATTCGTAAAGAATCTTCTAAACTCACTGCACCATAAACTAAAAGAAACCTCACCTAGTACCTTGCCAACAAATTGTATTCCTGGGAGCAAGCTTGAATACAACTTCCCAGATGGCTTTCCTCACTCCAGAGAAACAAGTTTATTTGTCAACCTATGTCAAACTACTGGCCACAAAGACCCAGCTATTTGCAAAGAAAATCCTGCAAACCCTGGGGTTCACGGCCTCTTGCATTCTACTAATTCCATATGTAAGACTGCATATGAGGAAACTACAATGGTATCTAAAAAGCCTGTGGTGTCAATATTCTCAGGACCTGGAATCAATGATTCCTATCATTTCTTGTATAAAGACAAGAGTTCCTTTGGTGGGCAGAGGCCTGCTTCCACAACAAGGGGCTCCCATTCACTCTACCCCCTGCCGCCCACACCCTGACAACAGACACATCAGACTCTGCATGGGGGGGGGGCTCACTTGGCTGGGCAGTGCATTCAGGGCAAATGGAACCCGAGACAGATGCACCTGCATATCAGCCAAAAAGAAATGTTAGCTGTACAGAATTCCCTGACAGCCTTCAAGGACCACATTCTTCCAGGACAATTATTGGTAAAGACAGACAACACCACAGTTATGTGGTACATAAACAAGCGGGGGGAACCCACTCGTACCCTCTCTGAAGACTAGCCATGGCTCTGTGGAGCACAGCCTTGAGCTGTCAAGTGCACCTACAAGCTAAATTCGTGCCAGGCAAGTTAAATTCACTGGCAGACAACCTAAGCAGAAATCTCATGGACCCACACGAGTGGAAACTGGAGCCAAAAATATTCAACTTCTTGAGAAACAAATGGGGGAATCCAGAGATAGACCTGTTTGCCTCCCCTCAGAACTACCAATTGGACAAATTCTGCACAAGGACTTCCCACAGTCAAGCTTGGAAAGTGGATGCCCTGTCCTTTACCTGGGAAAGCCTCTCAGTTTATGCCTTTCCCCCTCTGCCTCTCCTCCCAAAGGTTCTGCTAAAGATCAAACAGGACAAACTAAGGACAATACTGATTGCACCGGACTGGCCACACCAGCACTGGTGTACCCCCTCTTGCGCAGTATGACACTGCTGGAACCTTGGGACTTGCCTCAGACCCCTTCCCTGCTGTCCCAGCAGGCAGGCTAGATTCTGCACCCCCAGCTTCAAACCCCCTGAACCTTGCAACCTGGCTAATTCCTTGAGCTCTCCAATAGCATCCCTCAGTAAGCAGGTGCTAGATGTCATTCTGGAGGCAAGGAGGCCTAGTACTAGAAAATCCTATGCTGAAAAATGGAAAAGATACTGTTCCTGGAGCCAGACTCAGGGGATGGGCACAACGGTGCCCAGATTACCGCATATTCATCAGTACTTAACAGAAATGCTCCACAAGGGCCTTTCCTTCTCGTCAATTAAAATTAATGCCTGTGTCATTTCAGCACATTATAATACTGAACCACCCCTCTTCTCTCACCCCCTGCTAAAGCAATTCCTCAGAGGGGCCAAAAATCTAAGACCCCCCAGGAGGGCCCTTACTCCAGCCTGGGACCTTAACTTTGTATTGGAAAAGCACACTCTCCCTCCTTTTGAGCTAGCTGCAACTGCAGAGTTGAAATTCCTTTCTTGGAAAACAGCCTTCCTTCTAGCCCTCACTTCAGCAAGAAGAGTGTCTGAATTACAGGCCCTCATGGCAGTGGAGCCCTTCATCAACTTCCATGCAGACAATGGTGTCCGTCAGGACCAATCCTTCCTTTATGCCCAAGGTGGCCCTTAATCAGTCCATTCATTTTCCTACTTTTTTCCTGAATCCACAAAACAAAGGAGAATGAATACTGCATTCTTTGGACGTGCACAGACAACTTAGATTTTATTTGGACAGGACTAAGCCTCTCAGAAAATCTGAACAGCTGCTAGTTGGCTTTGCTGAAGGGGCAGAGGGGAAGCCCATTTCTAAGCAAACCATTTCTAAGTGGATAGCCCATTGCATTCATTTCTGCTATAAGCACCATGGAAAACCTACCCCACAGGGAATAAGATCACATTCCACCAGGGCTGTATCTACCTCTTCAGCCTTTCTCAGAGGTGCCCCTACCAGGGACATCCTAGAAGCTGCTACCTGGAGCTCTGTACATACCTTCACCAAGCATTACCACATGCCTGTTTTTTTTAAATCCAGAGTTGGTTTTGCCACTGCAGTCTCACAGAGCTTAATACCTGGTCCTAACGCTCTCTAACTTCCTCCTTCCTTCCTTAGCTTTGGGAATCAACCCAAATGTAATGACTGCAACAATGAAACACGAAGAACATAGTACAGTTGTGTACACTTATCATAAATGTAGACGTTCGAGTGTATTCACAGTTGCAGTCCTGGTTACCCTCCCTCCAGCCCCCTGACTTCTCTTGGCTCTACATTCCTTCTTGTTTGGTGTATTTAAGCTTTCTGGTCTGTTTGCTTTTTGTTGGAGGTGTAACGTAACATATAATTGCTTCCCATTATGGGGGCACCTGACATCTGGGGCAAGAAAAACTGATGTAATGGCATTGTCTGCATGTTTTATACCCCTGACGACCTGACATCATGGAAGAAGAGACGGCATCTGACGCAGGAATCTAAGACTTTGATATTCAGGCTGGCTGAGGGCTACCTGCAGGCAGATAACCCAAATGTAATGACTGCAACAGTGAATACACTCGAACATCTACATTTATGGTACTTTCTGGTACCTCGGCTTCTTTTTTCAATATCATTTTGTCCCTATATATGCACCCTTTAACTTCAAATCATTCAGTTAATTAGTTTCATTAACCCAAATAATTAAGCAATTAAATTGTTAGTAACCCAATTATAAGGCAATTCATAAAAACAAACTGAATAAAACTTCTCAAAATACATTTTAAGCTCCATACATACAAGTTATAACTTCTAAATCATCTCCAATTATTAATAAATATTTTTAATCCTATTTTTAACATTTTTAAACATTTCTAAACATTTTAAACAATTCTAAATATTTATCACAATATTTTTTAATACTCTTTAAATACTAACTTGGTACAAATTAGATTCTACACTTTTATACAATTTTTTAAAGTGATGTGTGCTAAAATGAATCACAAATGTTCGCTATGGTAAGGTAAAGTGCATTATACATCTGATTTGTGTCTACAAACTAATTTAAATTCTCATAGTACATGTCTTTGTTTCCCAACCTTTAAACATTCATTTTTAATATTTGCTACCATGCATCCTAAAAATTCCCGCATCATGACTATTTACTGTATATGTAAAATTCATTCTTTCTGAAAAAACATTTGACATTCAGATATTATCTAATGTCACTATAACAAATCAAATACTAAGGTTGTTCTCCAAATTCATACCTCAAGGACACAATATATGAAAACTGATTATCATTCTACTCTCAAGTTTGTTCAGTTGCCTTTTAAAATTCCCACAATTGCTCACCGGACATGCTAGAATACTAAAAAATAGACTCTTGTCCAAACCCTGATGTTTGGACAAGAAGTGCATAGCAACAGGACTCTCAGGTTTCCGTCTTCTCACATCCCCTAGATGTTCAATAATCCTCACTTTGGCCTTTCTGGTAGTTTGACCAATATACCATGAGATTGGATGACAATCACAACCTATAATATGCACTACTCCACAGCTGTCACAATTATAATACTCTGTGGCCATATGCAATTTGCCATTAATCTTTTTCCCATCTAAATTTTTAACATGATTGCATACAGAACATCTCCCACAGCAGTAAGTTTCAGCATTTTTACTTGTACTATCAAAAAAACTTAAATGTAAACTTTTTTTCTTATTCAACAACTCTTTCAAATTGCTGTACCTGCTGTAAGAAAATGTTATATGTTTGGGAAACAATAAGCCAGTGGAAGTGTCCTCACATACTATCTCCCGGGCTTGCCTGACAATTTTTTCCAAAATGGGAGAAAAGTCAGAGTATATAGTAACAAAAAATAGTTTCTCATCTTCCTCCATATTAGTTTCTAAATTGTTTCTGACCATTCTTCCATGATGGTTAGGGCCGATTCTTTCTTTCCTTCCTCTGCCATTTGTCACCTTATTTTTTGCTCTCTGTAATGTATCATCATCAAAACTTCTATTTTTTAACCTCATGTATACTTCATCCAAATTTTTTTTTCTGTAACTCAATTTCTGAGGTGTTCAAAAAATCCTTTTAAATTCACCATATGGTAATGATTCGATCAAATGTGGGGGATGCATGCTAGTAGCATGCAAGAAATTGTTCACTGCTGTTGGTTTTCTGTATGGTTTATGCTGTACTTTTTTATCATCATTAATGTAAATCATGACATCCAAAAATGGCATATTATCTCTACCAATTTCCCAAGTGAACCTAAATCCATGTGCATTATTGTTTAAAGTTTCCATAAATTCCACAAATTCAGCCTGATCACCTTTGCAAGTGAATAGTAAGTCATCTATCTATCTCTTATAATACACTACATTTTTTTACATAATAATCTTGTGATGTCATAAATTGATTTTCGAAATCGCCCATATATATGATAGCATACGATGGGGCAAATGCTGCCCCCATCGCTGTCCCCCTTGTTTGTAAGAAAAATTCATTTTTACATGTAAAATAGTTATGGGTAAGACTGAATTCTAATAAACTTAACAAAAAAGTAGAATGTGGACCTTCTCCTAGTTTCCTAACCATTGCTTCCATACCCCATCTTCTGTTAATATTTGAATATAAAGCAGTAACATCTACTGTTACCCAAAAGTAATCATCCTTCCATTTCAAATTCACTAGTTCTTCACAAATTTGCTGAGTATTTTTAACATGTGAAGCTATAGTGGTCAAATGTTTTTTGAAATGAAAATCCAAGAAAATTAGCTTATTCCTGAAATAATAGGCATCCCTGGAGGATCAAGCATATTTTTATGAATTTTGGGAATTGCCTGGGGGTTTTCATAATCAACATTTTTACATCCTGATGTTTCAAAAAAACAAATCTTTCTCCCCGTTCCAATATTAATTCCAACTCAGTTGAAAAACTGCACAGAGGGTTATATTGTTATTTAACATATCCCTCCTCAGATAGTATTTTTGAAACCATTTCATCATATTGTGTAGTATCCATAACTACCCAATTGCCTCCTTTGTCAGCCGTTTTGTATACCATCCCATTCTTATTTGATCTAAGTTCTTGTAAGGCCATCAATTCTACTTTACTCAGATTGTAAGTTTCAAACTTCTTTACAAACTGATCATAGCTATTCTCTACTTTCTTGCACACTAAATTTTCAAAAACATTAATAGCTTGACTTTTCTTAGTGGACATAAATTTGCTATCTAAACTCAGTTTGGCCATTTCCAAACAACCATATCCTGTGACAAATGGTTCAGATGAGATATTACTTTCTCTGACATCATTTACATCCACTTCACCCGAACCAATGCAAATCTCATACATTTCATTTTCATAGATGCTTACATTTAAAATAAATCATCTTCATCATCAAAAGATTCATTACTATTTACTACATCTGCACAGGGCTTTTCTTTTCTAGTGTGAAAAAATACTTTGAGGTTTAACTTGCGACAAAATGTCTTAACATCAATAATCATATCTGCCAAAGATGGGATTTTAGTAGGTACACATTTTGTGCCTCTGAGCAAAACATGTTCAGCAATGTCAGATATATTAACATTTGTGAGATTAATACTTTTCATAATACTGCTTTCTGTTTCATCCACCCAGATATTTGTAACAGAATCTACACTCACATTGTCTTCAGCTTTATTACTATAGCTTTCACTATCTTCACTATCACAAAAAAATGAGAGACTCATCTGGACCTCTGTGATAGACATATTAATTTAAATTAGGCTGTCCCCTTTCCCCAAAACTGTTGCATGCTCCATACAATTTACCATTTATGTTATCCTGAGTTTTAAGTTATTGCCATCATTTTCCATATTATAGGAACTATGCAATTTATTTGAACATTTAACATTCATACTTTCAGTTATATTAAACTGTTCAACATTCATCAAATGCATATTATTTCCTTCATTGTTTTCACTTCTGATGTCAGAAATATTAGTGACCACTTCAGCATGCACATTGTTCTGAGCTATACTTGAATTGTTTTCATTATTCTGTATATTACCTAAGGAATCCAGCCTATCTGAACATTTATCATCCACACTAACATTGAAATTAAACTGTCCTTCTTCCTTAAATGAATCACGCATTTCATACGATTTTTCAGATGTTTTTATCATTGAATGCAGATTATTTACATTACAAACAGTATTATGAACATTGTGAGAAAAAACGGGAACATAGTCATTTCCACGTGTAATACAAACATTTGTATTAAAGTTTAGCAGTCTTACTTCTTTCTGCTTCTTCCATTGCTTTTTCCTTTTCCCATTCTTGTTCTTTGTTGTTGCTGCACTTGTACTTGCCCATTTGTGGCATTTTTTAAGCTTGTAGATTCATCAGAGTTCACTTCTTCAAAGGAGACACTTTTTCTCTCTGAAAACTGTTCACATGAAGATACAGATGAGTCACGAGCCTCACTCCCCTGCCTTTTGCTTTTCCGGTATGTACTAGCACGTCCTCTCCGTGAACGGACATAGATTGAGCCATTTTCAAAATCCTTAATATCTCTGTTGAGCTTTTTCTTTTTCCGCTCTATGATGCTATTTTCTGCTTTCCATACATTAGAAATGATTTGTTCAAACAATAATTTATACCTATGTGTGGAAATGTCCTTACAAAGTGCTTCTTGCAATGCCACGCTCTCCCCCTGCAGTTTCTTATTTCGAGCGTTCCGTTTGATCAGAACCTGCAACCAAGTGATAGTGCATCGTAAAGAGGCCTGCCTCCACTTGGCCAAAAGATCACATTCATCATCGGAAAAGTCACCGGCAGCCGGTCTATTCGAAGGCCCCTGGAAGTAATTTCTAGTGCGACATATTTCTCCAACAGTTTGTTATCGTAAAAAACAGTTACTTCCCTGGTCATAAGTCTCTCTAATGTATGGAACCTGTCCATATCACAATCCTGTGATGTAGAACCCCCAAGGATCCTTAGAAACAAACTTCTATTCACGATCAGCAACTAAATCCATGAAAGAGCAACAGGTTACAATTTCTGAAGTTTCAGTGGCCTCCATGTTCCAAAAACACTATATATCCAAACATAAACGAACCTTGACTTCAACCATAAACACGAACAGGAATAGCAACAGGAATACCACTGACAGGACAAAACTTCTTTTATTAACACAACAACGTTCTGGTACCTCGGCTTCTTGCCTTCTGTTGGAACATTTTTCAATATCATTCTGTCCCTATATATACAACCTTTAACTTCAAATCGTTCAATTAATTAGTTCCATTAACCCAAATAATTAAGCAATTCAATTGTTAGTAACCCAATTATAAGGCAATTCATAAGAACAAATTGAATAAAACTTCTCAAAATACATTTTAAGATCCATACATATATTTTATAACTTCTAAATCATCTCCAGTTGTTAATAAAATTTTTTAAACCTATTTTTAAACATTTTAAACAATTCTAAATCATCTCCAGTTGTTAATAACTATTTTTAAACCTATTTTTAACATTTTTAAACATTTTAAGCAATTCTAAATATTTATCACAATATCTTTTAATACTCTTTAAATACTAACTTGGTACAAATTAAATTCTACACTTTTATACAATTTTCCTGTTCGTGCTTATTGAGTTAATGTTCTAATGAATGTAATTGTTCTGTGAGAACAGGAGCTAGATGTAGTTTTGGGGTAAATTGCAAGTCAGCAGTAACTGTTCTCGGTATTAATGTCTTAACCATGAAAATAGCTGCATGTTTAGTGAACAATATGTTATAGAACACTACATATTCAGATGTCTGTGCTGTAATATCTACTGATGATTTCTGCAGAAAAAGTGTACATTTGGACGAGGTCAGGGCAAATAATTATGAGCAGTGGTTGAAACAAGACTTTAAAACTCAGTTTCTTGGGTGGTGGATTGACAAAATTCTGATTGTGGTAGAACTGATAAAATTGTTTCAGCTGAGGACAGAAAAGTGCTACTGTTTCAGAGGCAGTACAGGATACCTCAGTAACTGGCAAGGCAAGGAGTTGTATTAAAAGGAAATTTACCCTCTAATTGTCCAGTTTAACCATTAAGAAAAAAAAGATGATACATCATGACTGGTTATTGAACTTTGGCTGGTGAACCAATGTATACCTTCATTTGCCTATTTGGTGGATGCACACCAACATTTATGGCATAACTGATTGCAGTTTTTTTGTCTGTTATAACTATTTTATGTGCCTTTAACACCTAAATGAAAAAAAAATAATTTGTGCTTGAAAACATTGCTGCAGAGGGTATTTTCATCTGGCTTTAGCTAAAATGGTAGAAACTTTTGAAAAGAAGGTATACATTGATGACATCATAATGCATATCCTAGTTTTGGAAAGGGCGTTATGTAATTCTGCATGCAGCTTGCCTGGCTCTAGAAAAGCAGGACTCAACGTGTGCTTGTACAACAAATCATTTCATCATTGGCCACTTGCCTAATAATTATAAGCAAGTTGCCTCTTTCCTTTCTTATAATAGGTAAGTTGCTGTAATACTAAAGTATTTTCCTTGCAGTTGTCCTGGATGGAGTCTCTTCTAATCTCAGTCTTTACCCTTCATATTAGGCTCTCCATTTGGACTCTGATTGCTGAGTATCGAAATATTAAAAAAAAACCTCACCCAAATGTATATATAACAACTCTGAGATCATCATACCCTGGAGAAAAGGGGATATTCAAACAAATATCAGTCTCAGAGTATGCAAGTCCAGATTTTTGGTCATTTGGTCTCAGTATTTTGACTTTTTAAATAGTTACTTTCCATTTTAAACCCTCTCTATTCTGCCTTGTTTAATCCTACACAGTCAAGGAAGACTTCCTACCTAAATATTTTATATGTTAAAATTAAATTTCTTCTTAATTTTCATCTCCTAATAAAGGATCTCTGTGCCTTTTTCATTTATTTTTTATTATTGTTTTTATTTGTTAACCAAGTAAACACACTAGGTGCTAGTGTTACTTTGCACGGGCAGTCTGGCAGTACTTGTTTGGTAAAATGATGTCAGAGTCGCACTTGTAGACAAATTAAGACTGAAGGAATCAAGACTAGGACTACAGGATGAAGCTTGTTAGCAGCTCACAGCCTTACCCCTTTGTGCTACATTATACAAGGCTGCTAGAACCTCTCTTTCCTATTAGACATCCTTTGTAAATGGGTATAATACTAGTTTTGATGTTCCAAAATTGGCCTTTTAAGCTGTAATGTCAAAAAATGTGAGAGTCCTATATTTAAAGAAATCTTCCAACTTGCATCTTGCCTTTAAGACAGTAAGGTCAGTGTGACAGTCTGGTGTCCTTCCTTTGGCCGTTATTGTTTTTCAACCATTTATTTTTCCCACCACTGATTTCCTCACCTTCCCAGAAGTACAGCAAATCTACCTTGACCTTTCATCCTTCGTAATTTCTGTTTTTCCTAGATTATCTTCCATTTGGTTTCCTTTTACCCATGTTTTAATTAAGCCAGAAGGCATGCTGTTCTAGCATGATATTCTGTATTAAAATATATGCGCCTAATGTGTTATCAGCCAGATATTTCATGTACCACACATGTTTAGGAAATTCCATGTTAAGGTAGATGGTGCTCAGAATGGGAGTGAACAATGAACTGTCTAGAGCAGCCCTGTTCATAGATATCCAAGGGCCTTCCTTGTTCTGTGGTTTAATCAGTATAGTCCTACCTGTTTACCAGTTTTTGATCCAATTAATTACAGCATGGTCTATGGCCAGAAGAGCCATATTTTAAGTTAGTGGATTATGATCCCCTGTATTGAATGCTCTGGAGAAATCTAAAGTACATCATTTACTTTTATCTCCATTTCTACTGCACTAGACACCTTCTTTTTTTCCATAAGCATCCTTCTTATCCAGCTTTTCCAACTTCCAGTTTGCTGATTGATTCCAGATCATTTGGGTCAGTCAGGGCATTATCTCTGTAAGCCACAGAGCTGTTTTTATTTCAATTTGTTAACTTGTTAAGATCAACTTTCATCATCAAATAAATGTTATTCTTTTTATTTATCATTGTCTTAGCCGTCATTGTTGTTCCTACAGTTACACAATGTTATGCACCTCTTTGATTATTCTAGGCAACCATCTTTCTCTGTTTCTATCTCTTAACTCAGCCATTTTTTATGAATGTTTCATTCATTTCATCCATAGCTAAATTATTCAACACTTCCCTTTGTTTTGACTCTGTCTTCTTCCTTCTCATTTCATAACAGTCAGATTTCTGCCATAAACATCTTTTCTCATCGATTTTCTTCTTGTGCCAGTTTTGTTGATTTTTTTGTTGTTGTTTGTTTTAGTTCTTAAACAACTACGGATGTCTGAAAGCACATAATCAACACCTTCCCAATAATAGGTGGCGGTGTTTTATATTCGTCTTACCTCTTTGCCTCCTGAAGAGCATAGTATAAAGTAGTACATTCAGCTATGCCTATGGGTATGTTATTTCCTTTGGTTTTCCAAACACAACGAGCTAAAAATATCCAACACAGTGGAATCAGAAAACACCACTTGAGACTGCAAAAATAATAAACGTAAAATCTCTATTAAAATAGTCACACTTAAGCACTTTCATTCTCAAATTAGAACTTCATCGAACTAATAAATTAAACCCAACCTTACCCATGTATATGTGCAACAACCAATATAAAACTTTCATCCAGTCACATGCCCTTAAATTCAATTATCCATTTAAAAATCCTGAAAAAACTTCCTTCGTAATTAATACATATCATTGCCTATAATTCATAGTGGTTCAATCTTAAAAGAGGAGCTAAAGAACAACTTTCATTTAAACCAGGCCGGGGTTGTGGCATTTAATTTCATTTGCCATTTCAGCTCCTTAAGGATTAAGTGTTCATCCATTATTCATCTTTGGGGATCCAGCTTAATATGGTCTATAACTCTAAACCCAAATTAGTGAGTGGGGCATACTGAAACATGCTTAAATAATGCATTGATGGACTTACCCTTTTTAATATCCAAGAGGTGTTCATAGATCCTATCCCTCAATCTTCTTGAGGTTTTTCCCATATAATATGCCAGGCATAATAAACATTGAGCTAAATAAATCACATTTTATGGCCCATACTAAAAATGCCCATTAACCTTATACTGTATCTCATTTATACAAAATTTGTCCCCTTCCATAATATAACTGCATTGGGTGCAGGCACCACATTTAAAGGTACCTTCTCTCCTCTTGAAACAACTAAAAGTTCTTTTATTTTCCAGTAAATATGTAAATGGTTTGTCTGTCTTGTATATAATATTAGGGGGATTACCAATCTTATTCAATAAAAGGGGGTCCACCATAAATATTCTCCAATTCCTTTTGATGTTCTCTGTTATTGCCAAGCTATACAAAGTAAGTTGTAATAAATGTAACCTTACCAAAGTTGTCATTGCTATTCTTTAAACTCCATTCTTCTCTTACCAACCGTTCAGTATTGTTGAGAATAGGTTTATATATGTATATATATATGTACACACACACACACACACACACACACACACACACACACACACACACACACACACACACACACCTAGAGATCTTTTACTAATAATTTCTGTCTTAATTTCATTGAAAAAGACCTCTGGATAACCCCTTGTAATCAGTAAGAAACTAAGGTCCCTCATGAAATCATCCAAGGCTAACTTCCAAAGAAAAATAGCCAAGGATTCAAAAGATAACCACAAAGCTTTCTTTAGCTGTGTTAAGAATGTAAGTGGCATCTCGCAAATATGCACTGAACTAGTGCAAAATAGCACAAAGTATACTGAACCCACTGATATTGCCAACATCCTGGCAGATAGATTCAGTGCAAACTTCACTCCACTCTCACCCCCAAAAGGGCCCACAACACTATCGGAAAAGTGTAGTGTCCCAAAAATCACAGACGCACAGGTGAAAATAGCCCTTTCAAAACCCAAAAACACAGTGTCAGTGGGACCAGATGGTGTCCCAGGCTGCGTCTTGCATGAACTACAGAATGAACTAACCCCCCACCTAAACACGCTGTTCATCCTCAGCCTCTCCACAGGCTATGTGCCCATAGAATGGCGCACAGCAATGGTTATTCCTCTCCACAAAGGAGTGGCCACAACTGACCCTGGTAACTATCGCAACATAAGCCTGACTAGCCTGGTCTGCAAAGCTATGGAGCGCATCATCATGGAACTCATTAACAAAGACATTGGGAACCTCCAAACACTTGACCCGACCCAGTTCAGCTTTGTTAAGGGCAGATCTTGCCTATTAAACCTGGTTGACTTCTTTGAGACAGTCACCAAGGCCATAGATGAGGGAAAGGTGGTTCACACAGCCTACCTTGACCTCGCCAAAGCTTTCGACACCATTCCCCACTTGGGTATTACAGAAAAACTCACCAGCCTAAACATAAACCCCTACGTCACGAGATGGGTTGCCAACTGGCTTGCAGACAGAACTCACACGGTAAGAATAGCGGGCTCTAGGTCCGACTCTAAACCATTTACAAGCGGTGTCCCACAAGGCTCGGTCCTGGGACCCCTACTGTTTGGCATATACTTCTCAGAAGTACAGGCAAACACAGGAGGACTATGACTAACCAAGTTCGCTGATGACTGCAACCTAGGAGCCATAATTGACTCTCCGGCTGACACAGACATCCTCCAAAAGGGCCTTACTGAGATGGACACCTGGTGTCAAAGTCCTGGCCTCAAGCTAAATGCCAAAAAATGCATAGTCATCCCATTTGGGAAAAACAAAACACTCACGAAATACCACATAGGTGGCAGCTCCCTTAATACAGAAGAGGTAATAAGAGATTTGGGGACCCAGGTAGATAGTAATTTCTCCTTTGACAATCATATTGCCAAAGTAGTTAGGAAATCCTTCTATGGGGCCCATCTAATTACTAAAGGGTTCGCATCTAGAAATAAAGAGGTTATAGTGCCCCTCTACTCGTCACTCATCAGACCCATCATAGAGTACAATGCCCCTTTTGGGATGTGCCTCACAAGACACTTCCAACAGCTGGAGAGACCACAAAAGTACCTCACCAAGAGGATTACTGGCCTCAAACCATATGTCCTATGCAGCCCGACTGAAAAAAACTCTGGCTGTACTCAGTGGCATATCGCTTACTCAGATCAGGTGATCTCTGCCTGACTTACAAAGCCATGTCCAACTCAGAATTGATGGACATGCTCCACCTAAAGAAATCCAAGTCACTGCGAGCCACGCGCTCTAGTGAACTAAACCTCGACACAACAATAAATAGAACATGCTGGAGGGATAGATTCCTGTCACAGAGACTCCCCATGCTTTGGAACAAAATTCCAAACTACATTAGGCAGAGCCCCTCACTAAGACTCTTCAAGAGAAACGTTGACAAGTGGATGGGTAACAGAAAATACACCCCTGGGATCACTTCATTGGCTCTGCTTGACAGAGGATCAGTTAATTAATCAATGGGGCAGTGAAAGCTGACACACACTGGCTAGGCTTATAAATGCCCTCGGGCAGATAGCCTTGTACCTACCTATGAACCTATAATGAGCATCATACGCACCTTGTCACAGACAAAAAAATGAACATGTACTGAAATCTGTTATCTTCCTTGCAAGTCTAACCAGCTGGTCCTTAACTACAAATTTCATTTGATACTGTGGGTGCCAGCTAGAATAATGTAAATAACAGTTGGAAAAAGTTGGCTTGTGAAATATATTAGACACCAGACATCCATTTGCATTATCCTTACTAATCAAAACATCTAAAAAACCTATGGTATACAGATGATAGAAATAAGAAAAGGACAAAAAACTCCACTATATTAATATATATAAAAAATTCTTGTAACTTATCTACTGTATCATTCCATAAGATAAAACTGTCATCCAAAAATCGTGTATATAAACTCCATCTGTTCAGTCACTGTTAAATATAAAACTGTCTTTCCATTCTGCTGTTACAATATTTTTCTGCGCAACACACGTTTCTCGCATTGAGTATGTTTCCCTTGTTGTCCTTTATCACCCTAACCATTGCACATCTTTTCCATCTTTGTCCCTCTGTCTAGCTAATCAGTACAGGTCCTTTTCTCCCTCCTTAGTGTCCAACCTTTCGTACAACTCACCATACGCCTTTGCCACCTTACTCTTCACCATACACCTCATCTCCTTTTACTCCTGTCTACTTTCTTCATCTCTCTGACAATCTACTTCGCCAACCTGTTCCTTTCTGTACCTCCTCATTCCACCACCAGGTCTCCTTGTCCTCTTCCCTCTGTCCAAATGTCACACAAAGCACCTTTCTAGCTGTCTCCCTTACCACCTCTGCTGTGGCTGCCCAGCTGTCTGATAGCTCTTGACTGCCACCCAGCTCCTGGCTTAACTCTACCCTGAACTCCACCTTACAGTTATCCTTTTTCAACTGCCACCATTTGATCCTTGGCACTGCCCTCACTCTCCTCCTGTTCTTGATCGCCAGCATCATCCTACAGACTACCATCCTAAGATGCCTAACTACATTTTCCTGTTGCCAATTTGCAGTCTCTAATCTCCTTCAGACTGGCCTTCCTGCATGGGATATAATCCACCTGCGTGCATCTTCTTCCACTCTTGTACTTCACCCTATGCTCCTCCCTGTTCTTAAAATACATATTCACCACAGCCATGTCCATCCTTTTCACAAAATCTATCATCTGACCTTCTGCATTCCTCTCCTTAACACCATACCTACCCATCACCTCCTCATCCTCTCTGTTCCTTCCACAATCATGTCCATTGAAATCCACTCCAGTCACCACTCTCTCATGTCATCCTTGGGTACACGCTCCACCACTTCATCTAACTTGCTGCAATGTTTTTCTTTCTCATCCATCGCACATCCAACTTGCGGAGCATATGCACTTACAACAGTCATCAACACAATATCAATTTCCAGCTTCATAAACATCACTCTGTCTGAGACTCTTTTCACCTCCAAAACACTCCTGGTTTACTTTTCATTCAAGATAACCCCTACCCCATTTTTCCTCCCATCCACACCATGGCAGAAAATTTTGAATCCATCTCTGATACAGTTGGCCTTACTCCCCTTCCATCTGGTCTCTTGCATGCACAATATAGCAACCTTCCTTCTTGCCATCATATCAACTTGCTCTCTCCCTTTGCCATTCATACTGCCAACATTAAAAGTTCCTACCTTCACTTCCACACTCTTAACTTTCCTCCTGTCGTCCTGCCTTCAGGCATGCCTTCTCCTTTTGCCAACAGTAGCCCAATTTTCACCAACACCATGTTGGCTAACAGTACACCAGGAGGTCATTGTTAACCTGGGCCTCAACTGATTTAGTATGGAAATCTGTATTGTTGTCCACATATTTAATTGGCAAAAATTTTTACACCAGATGCCTTTTCTGATGTAACCCTCCCCATTTATCCGGGCTTGGTGACTGGCACAAATAAATACCCGGACTTGTGCACCCCCCAGTGGCTGGGTTACAAATGCTAAAAGTAACAAAAAAAAACAGAGTGCTGCATAGATGCAAGGTCATGGTCAAAATCAACGCAGCTCATTGGATAAAAGGCGAAGCAGTGGTGGGTCATGCCATGATGTCTTCTTTCAGCAAAGCATGAAATTCTGTACATATTGATAGTATTTTTAATAAGTGAGGAAAGTAGAGTAAAGGCTAGAAGGAGAAAAAGAATGAATACTTTGCTAATTTTGTAATATCAGATAAAAATGTACAAATCTTCTAGAGGCATGAATGCTTTTAGTTTGTCTTGGTCAGTACATTGTTAATGTATGCATGAAACATAAGTTGATTGTCAGTAAGCCAAACAAGTAGCTTAACTATACCTGCCTCAGGGAGGAATGATTTTCCAGACTGCACCTAGGATGTCTGTGAGAGGGCTAGCCACCTGGTGGTGTAAACATTGGCTCTAGGTGATATGGTCACATTAACTATTGTTAATGTTTCACCCTGACCCTGTGTAAAAATGGGAAAAGGGGGTTTGATGGCAATGGCCTAAGATATGCTGAAGTAGTAGGAGTGGGAAGGTCTAGATTAATATTATAGTGGGAGACTTTTAGGTGAGAACATTGACTTTGTTTTGTTAACACTGAAATGCAATCCTTGATCATTAAGCCATTTTTGTAGGTATGAAATTAGGTTTGCAGCTTACTTTCGACAGCTAAGGTAGGTTTGTCTGATAAAAAAAAAAATAGAATCATCACTGTATGGGAACGATTTGGCATTACAATAGTGAGGCATCATAGGTTCATAGGTTCATACTAGGCTATCTGCCCTAGGGCATTTATAAGCCTAGCCAGAATGTGTTTGGCTTTCGCCACCCATTTTAAATTAATTTTGCTATGCCCTTTTTCGAGGTTAGTATACTGTGCCTCTGTCTAACAGTGACACAGAAGAGATACCCGGGGTAAACCTACGATCTCCCATCCACTCATCAAGATTCCTCTTGAAGAGAGTCAATGAGGGACTCTGCCTAACCTGGACAGGGATTTTATTCCAGAGTGAAGGGAGCCTCTGGGTTATGAATCTGTCCCTCCAGCATGTCCTATTTATTTCAGTGCTGAGGTTCAAGTCTCTCGAGCGCGTAGCTCAATGGGATTTGGATTTTCTGAGGTGCAGCATGTCCATTAATTCCGGGTTGGACATGGCTTTATATGTCAGGCACAGATCGCCTCAGAGCAGGCGGTATGCCACTGAGTAGAGCTGGAGTTTCTTTAACCGGGCAGCATATGGCATCTGTTTGAGCCCTTTGATCCTCTTGGTGAGGTACTTTTGGGGTCTTTCCAGTTGCTGTAGGTGTCTGGTAAGGTACATCCCGAAAGGGGCATTGTACTCAATTATGGGCCTGATGATGGATGAGTAAAGAGGCACGATGACCTCCCCTGATCTAGATGTGAATCCCTTCATGATTAGGTGGGCTATATAAAATGTTTTTCTAACCACTTTGGCCACGTGGTTGTCAAATGAGAGATTGCTATCAACTTGGGTCCCCAGGTCCCTAATTACTTCTTCTGTACTTAATGGATTACCACCTATGTGGTAATTTGTGGGCACTTTGTTTTTGCCAAAGGGATGACTATACACTTTTGGCGTTTAGCTTGAGGCCATGGCTCTGGCACCAGTTGTCTGTTTCTATGAGGCCCTTTTGGAGGATGCTTATGTCGGCTGGAGAGTCGATTATGGCGCCCAGTTTGCAGTCATCTGCGAACTTAGTCAGCCACAGTCCTTCCGTGTTGGCCTGTACCTCCGAGAAATATATACCGAACAAGAGAGGTCCCAGGATTGAGCCTTGTGGGACGCCACTTGTAACTGGTTTGGAGTCTGACATGGCTCCAGCAATTCTAACCATGTGGGTTCTGTCCTTGAGCCAGTTTGCAACCCATCTAGCGACATAGGGGTTTGTATTTAAGCTGGTGAGCTTATCTATAATGCCCGAGTGGGGTATTGTATTGAAGGCTTTTGCGAGGTCCAGGTAGGCTGTATGGACCACCTTCCCCTCGTCAGTGGCCTTGGTGACTGTTTCAAAGAAATCAACCAGGTTTAAGAGGCAGGATCTGCCCTTAACAAAGCCGAACTGGGTAGGATCCAGTGTCTGTACGTCCCCAATATCTTTATTTATGAGGTCCATGATGATCCTTTCCATAGCTTTGCAGACTAAGCTAGTCAGGCTTATGGGGCGATAGTTTCCAGGATCCGTTGAGGCACCACCTTTGTGGAGAGGGACCACTGTTGCTGTACGCCACTCTTTGGGTACATATCCTGTAGTAAGGCTAAGACTGAACAGTAGTTTTATGTTTGGGTTTAGCTCTTCTTGGAGTTCATGTAGGACGCAGCCTGGGACACCGTCTGGTCCCATTGATGCTGTGCTTTTTGCTTTGGAGAGGGCAGCTCTTACCTGAGCATCTGAGATGTCAGGGGGGCAGCAATCTGCTGGGATAAATATTTGCCCTTTTGGTGGGGAGTTTGCACTGAACCTGTCAGCTAGGATGTTGGCAATGTCTGTGGGTTTGGTGTATTTTTTGTCATTTTGGACTAATTCTGAGCATATCTGGGAATTCCCACCCAGGTTCCTAACATAACTAAAGAAATCCTTGTGATTATCCTTAGTGTCCTGTGCAATTTTTCTCTCGAAGCTGGCCTTAGACGATTTTATGAGTGCCCGTAGTTTTTTGCTAATACTGATCAGAGATGCCTTCCATTTTTGGGATTTTGCTCTATCATGTAGTAGCTTCCTCCTTCTATTGTATAGTTTGTTTATGGCTGGGGTCCACCAGACAGGACGTCTGCCTTTGGAGGATTGGGTCTTGGTTTTATTTGGGATTGCATGATCCATGCATTCCTGAAGGTGTTCATAGAATGCGTTTATAAAGGATTCTGCGGTCTGGGCCGTATTTTCCACAGGCCCAGGGGCTTTGAAGGATTCCACCTCGGTTTTGAGGAGTGTGAAATTTGCTTTAGAGAACATACAATATTTACAAAGAGCGATGAACAGCAGTAGTCCAGGAGAGAGACACTTGTGGTACATCATCGTCATCTAGTATGAGGGAAAAGATGGATTGGTTCTATCTTACAGCTTACACTCTGTTAGTAAAATAATCTGAGAAACATCTGAGTGACGTAGATGTAGGGCCCAAACATTGTGTGATACAGATCAGACAGGTAAAGGTCTTAGACAGATTAGGATATACTACAGAAAGCTTGTTATTTTTGCCCAGCTGTAGTTGAATAAATGTGCCCATAGTTGTAATTGCCTTTATTAGACTGAGACCCATACTGTGTATTTGAAAGGATGTTTGAATCACAGAGAGAGAAAGAGATGCTTCAGGAATTGTAGATGGACATATTTCTCAAGGATTTTAAACAGTGGAAATAGAAGTGTAATGGGACAAAAGATGTCCTTCCAGGTCACTGTTGCAGTATTCTTTATGGGATCTCCTTCCAAGGGTAGCCCAACGTCCGGCTAGTATACCAAAACCTTAGTAGGTGCGCCTTACATTACACACATGCTCCCTGTGCATGGAGTAAAGCTTAAAGGTGACATACCTTCATACTGTCCTCAGAACTATTTGCCACCAGTCTGAACACCATCTTTGATCGTCGGTCTGAATGCTCATTCATCTGCTGGTTACCAAGCCGCTTTTCAGATAAGTGCCCCATTTTTTTTTTCTTATCTCTCTTTTATTGTTTGGTTGTTGGTTTCATGTCATCCAGAAAGGGGAAATGCCACTGTAGGAGACAGATTCCCCATAAGGATCATCACAAGCAGTGTTTGTTTTGCTTAGGTGCTTCTGAGAGCCATACGTCTTGTATGTTTTGTCAGGCATTTGTTCTGAAAACCTTGCATAGTTGGCTCTCTTCTTTAGTGATTTATTTAGAAAAATGTCTTAAGTTGTTGGCTAAAGATACTATGGAAGAACCATCCTGGCCCGAGGGTCAGACATCTGTGAAGAAGAAGACCGAGAAAGCTCAGTCAGATTCTTCTGCTGTACTGCCTCTGACACATGTCTCTCTTGAGATTAGTGAAAGCCTGGTGGACCACCTGGTTTTTCAGTCAGATTTCTGTGCCACGATTGCTTCAGAGGCCATCATGGATCCGACTTCGTGTGTGTCCATGGAGGCTTTGCAGACATCCATCTTGGATGTTCAAGGGGAACTGCGACTGATTATTCCAAAGGGACAGGGGTGTTACTCAAATCTTCACGAGAGACGAGATACCTACTATGCTTAATAGAGTGCCGTCAGGGGTCAGAGCCACCTACGATCTTTAGGGATGACATCCCCTTAAAAAAGAAGCAGAAAACTAAGCACTTTTCTCCTGCTCCCAAAGATCCTCAGAGTGAGTAACTCTGAAACCTCCTCAGAAGGTCTGTGTTTTGCACCCCTTGGTGTTCTACCCTCTCCTAAGAGGCCTAGAGAGCAGGTTTCATCTGATGAGGATATGGATTCTGATGAAGAATCCTTATCCTATTCTGTACAGATTCCCTTTCCCTTGAATCATGGTTCTGAGGAAGAGAAATCTATTGGTCCTGAATCTCCTTTTGAGGAGATTTCTTTTGGTGACACAATTTGCCATATGATGTAGTTTTTTAAGGTGGATTGTGCTCAGGTCTGTGATATTCAAAAGAGGCACTATGAGCTTCTTCAAATGGAGTCCCATAGACCCTCTGCTGTCCCTCCTGTTCTTGCTGCCTTGTTGGATGCTTTTTCCAAAACTTCTTAGGCTCCTGACTCCCTGCCCCCTGCGCCTAAAAAACCTGATGGGTTTTATAAGGTGCCTGCGGATTACAGATTTCTTTATAGGTGCCCCTCTGCTGACCCTTCTGTTTCTTTTGCTTCTGATAAGCCATCTAAACTTTTTTGTCTTCTACAAAGTTACTTCACTCTGACAAGGACAGCAGAACCACAGAGTGGTTGTGTAAGAGAGCTGTAAACTACAAGACCCATATGACCAGGTAAGTTTTAGCTTTTATCTCACAGGCCTATCAGGTAATTTCAGATCTTCCTGACTCTGAGGAGAAGGCTTCAGCTCTTTCTTTCTTAGGGACTTCTCAGGTTGCTCACCATTCTGTTAAATGCAGCTGTAATGCAGCTGATGCCGCATCTAGAGTTGCTAGTTTTTGGTTCTGTGTTGAGGAGGTATCCCTGGCTTCAACTTCAGTCTTTGCCTGATGATATTAAGGCTAAGTTTATGGATGCTCCTCTAGATAGCAAATATCTTTTTGTTGCTGCTGCTGAACACCTCTTTCCCTCCAATGCAGCTCTTTTGAGTGTGTACTATTAACTCCCAGTGGGTGTGGCTTGAGCCTTTAAAAACTGAAGTTGTCACCTTAAAATTTTAACAAATACTCATTGACAGAGGTCAGATATCAATACATTTGTATTTGCCATCATGTATGCTACTAGATAAAATATTCTGATATGTTGTGTGTAGCATGGTTTTGAAATTATTAATGCAAATTTGAGCAAGCGATATTTGATGCCTAGAGGCGTTATAAGAGGTAACTGCAGAAATGCCTGGAGTCACACTCAACTGTAATGAGTAAGTCACTTCATGAAAAGGGTAAGACTTTACAGGATTTGCAACATTTTTGTTTCACTTGTTCCTAAGTTTCAAAGGAATTACCCCAATAAACCTGCCTTTATCTGCAGACGATCTTGCTGTCCCCCAGAGGTAAAAAAAGGTGGTAGAAGGGCTCTCTCTGCTAAGTCTACTCAAACTTCTTCAGCTCAGAAGCCTCCTTTTCCTGACAGACCAGGTGCTGTCTGACTACTCTTGTCCCTCTCTTCTCCGTCACTTTCCTCTCTCTTCACCTTTACCTGTCCCTTTCTATTTGGTTAAATATCACTCAGGATTCCTTGTTTTTTCCATTATCCTCCAAGGCTATTTTATGGTCAGGAAGTCACTTCCCCCTTTTTGGGCATTCCTTAGCCTCCTCTCGAACAGCTGCCCTTTTTCCCCTAGAGGTGCTTCAGGACCTGTTGTATTAAGGAAAAATTCAGGAAGTTCCAGCTCCTCAAAGGGGGAAGAGGTTTTACTCCAGAATGTTTTTGGTCCCCAACAAAGCACCTGTATACCCATTCTGGATTTCTCTCAGCTAAGTACCTTTTTGAAGGTTCTTCCCTTCTGGATGCGTTCCCTTCAGTCTTTGTTTCCTCTTCTTCTTCAGGTTTTTCTGGTTTCCCTGGATCTCAAGGATGCCTATCTTCATATCCCAATTCATCCCCTTTTCATGAACGTTTCACATTTCTCTGTTACTTCCTTGCATTTTCAATTCTTTGCTTTGCCCTTTGGCCTCTCTACTGCTTCAGGGGTTTTCACCAAGTGTCTCACTGCTGTGATTGCTTTTTGCATGGTAAGGGGGAATAAAGATCTTTCCATTCCTGGATGACCTGCTCGTTGAATTTGCTATTTGTCTCCTGCAAAGCCTAGGGTTTACAGTGAATTTCCAAAAAATCTTTGTTGAATCGTTCTCAGGATCATGTTTTTTTAGGGTGCAGGCTTCAGACGGTTCCAATGCTGGTGTCTGTGCCTCCTCCCAAGGCTTTAGCTCTGATTGCATTCTTTCAGTCCCTTCTTCCTCTGGACTCTATTATAGCCAAGCATACCTCACAACCTCTTAGAGCAAGAGATCTCGACAATGCCATAAGTAAAAGTGGGACAAAGGCCCAAAACTAGGGACAAATTTTAAATATTGCTCTTACAAACTTAGAAAGTTGATAGAATAACAGGTTTTGCATTAGCATGATTTTCTGAAGGGTATGAAGTCTGAAACTCAAATGTCTGCCATTATTTTCTAACTTTAGTCTTTAATAATTTTCCACTAATTTGCCAGAAAAACACAATTTTATTAAAAACAGACCATAAATATGAGGCAAAAATCTGGACATTCTGTGAAAATCTGTACAGTTGAGAGGTATGCAGCCAGGGATTTTCTAGTGCTCTTGGTTACATGGCTTCCACAATTCCTATGCTTTTTCTGTCCAAGCTTCGTATTAGAAAGCTCCAGTGGTTCCTAAAGTCAGTCTGGCTTCAACATTCTCATTCTTTGGATTTTCCTTCCCTGTGTCAAGATGGAATTTCAGTGGTGGATTCATCAGTTGTCTTATCAGTCAAGAGCTTCCTTTTCAACCTCCAGTCCCCTCTGAGGAACTCTTTACAGATGCCTCAGACATCTGATGGGGGCCTCCTTCAGTCCTCTGAAAGTGCAGAGCCTTTGGTTTCGACAAAAGAAGGACTGCATTAATGTCAAAGAGATGAGAGCCCTTCTCCTGGCTCTTCAGGCTTTGCACTCTGTTTTCCTTCCAGGGCCCTCCAAAGTCTTCACAGACAATACCACAATGATGTGGTATATCGGGGGGGGGGGGGGCAAGATCTTATCTCCTTTACAGACTACCTCTCCATGTTTGGAATCTAGCTGTCCAGTATTAGGTGATCCTTCAGGTAGTTTACGTTCCTTCAATTCAGAACATTGTGACAGATTCTCTGAGCAGGTCCATAACACAGTCTCATGAGTAGATGCTAAACAGAGGTGTGTTTCTGGACAATGACAACAGTGGAGTACTCCTCAAGTAGATCTTTTTGCTTCCCCTCTGAACAGACTTCCTGTCTTTTGCACCAGAGTCCCTTATCCTCTAACTTGGAAAGTGGACACCTCTCTTTTTCTTATAAGGGGTTGTCTCTTTGTGCCTTCCCTCCACTTCCACTCGTACGAAAGGTCCTGTTCTAGCTAGAAAAGGATGTTCCCAAAATCTTGTTGATGACTCCCTTTTGGCCCAGATAGCATTGGTTCCTTCTTCTTCTGCATTTGGCCAAGGGCAGTGATCACAAGTCATCTCATAGGGTGGACCTCCTTACATAAGACGGGGCTCTCATTCATCCCCACCTGTCCACTCTTAACAGACATTATAGTTGAAAGATTTTGATCCCTTTTAGACACCTTTTTTCCTGAGGAAATACTTTGGGTCCTGCAGGAAGCCAAGAAACATATTACTAGAAACTGTTATTTGTCCAAATGGAAGAAATTTCTGTCTGGTGTCTTTCTCATAACCTGGATCCACTTACTGTGGAAGTCCCTTTGGTTCTCTCTTATTTGTGTGAATTGCTCAATGCTGGGTTGCCATAATCTTCTGTTAAAGCCTACCTGTCAACAGTTTCTGCTTATCTGCCTGTGACTCCCCCTTTGGCTTCTAGATTTCAATTCAAACAATTTATTAAAGGCATCCTTCATATTAGGCCTTCCAGAAAGCCAACACCTCCTTCCCGGGAACTAAATTTTGTTTTGGGAAAAACTAACTAAGGCTCCTTTTGAGCCCTCTGCTTCAGCTTCTTTACAGCATTGTTCTTGGAAAACTGATCTTCTTTTGGTCCTTACCTCAGCCAGATGGGTGTCTGAGCTACAGGCCCTTATGTCTGTTCCTCCTTTTTTGGGGTTTTCATAAGGACAGGGTGTCCCTTCATACTAATCATTCTTTTATGCCCAAGATGGTTAATGAGCTGTCTCTTAATCAGTTTATTCATTTATCCTCTTTTTTCCCTTCTGCACAATCTGCTAGTGAGAAGATTCTTCATATTTTGGATTTGCATAGACAACTGAGAAATTATTTGGATAAAACTAAAGCCTTATGTAAATCTGAGCAGCTTTTTCTTTCCTTTCATCCTAGATCTTTAGGTTTGGCTATTTCCAAGCAAACTATTTCTTCCTGGATATTTAAAGCCATTTCATTCTGTTTTTCCTTTCATAGGAAAAGCTTTCCTCCTTCTGTTGAGGCTCATTCTACCAGAGATGTGGCTTCTTCTTGTGCTTTTCTCAGGAGCTAAAACAATGAGTGAGAAGGTCACACAGAAAAAACAATCTGTAAAACCTAAATGAAACCTCCAGCCAAGCTGGAACTTCCAATGCGTGACTTCTCAAACCTCTTGAATCAGAGGCCCGTGGAGTATATGCAGTTCAGGAGCTTGGATAACGTTTCTTTTCTTGAGGCAATTACTTGGATTTCTGTGCATACTTTTACCAAGCACTATAAGTTGGATGTTGTTTCTAGGGTTAGAGCCAGTTTTGCCAGGGTTGTACTACATGGTTTTCTTGAGGACTGTGCTGGTCCAACTTCCTCCTAATTTTCTTCCTGAGCTTTTGTACTCTCCCTATTGTAAAGAATACTTCAGCAGTGGTATGGAAGGACATAGTACAGTTGTCTAAAATGTTACCACAACAATAGATGTCCTTTTCTTCACTGTTGCCGTATTCACTCCCTCCTTCCTTCTCCTGTTTCTTTTTTTCCATCTGGATGTACTTATCTCCTTGTGTCCTTAGACTATCGTTCCTACTGGGGCTTTTAATTTCTGAGGAGTGATACGTCTTTATGTCACCTTTATGCCCTACACTTTGTGCAGGGAGCATACATGCAACATATGGAGCACCTATTACAAACTAAAGGCTTTGTTATACTGGCTGGATGTTGGGCTACCCTTGGCAGGGGATCCCTAGTGTAAAGAATACTACAACAGTGAAGAGAAGGAAATCTAATGTTATAGTAAGATTTTACACAACTGTACTTTATTCATCTCCGGTAAGGAGCCTTCTTTATGGGCAGGGATAAGGACTGCATATTTTCATAATGTAGGAACACGCCTTCTTTTAGAGAATGATTTATTAAACTGTTGACTGAATAGGATATGGATTTTGAGGCCATATTTAAAATTTCACTGGGAGGTTGTCAGAGGCGATGACCCTGGCTTACATTTCTTTAGAAATTTGGAAACAGTCCGGTTTATTCTGTTTGTATGATAAATATGTTGGCTATATTTAAAGAAAAGAGATTTAGACATTTTTGTTTCATTGAAAGGTGATTTTTGATAGACTCTGAGAAGTATTTAACAAAGTGATTGCCAGTCTCAGCGTCATTTCCAGTGGGAGGTTGTCAAAGGTAGATGATCCTGCCTTGCACTTCTTTAAGAATTTGGAAATACCACCAGTTGCTTCTCTGAATGATAAATATGTTGGATATATTTAAATACAGGAGATTTGGACGTTTTTGTTTTATTGAAATGTGATTTGTGATGGACTGTTAGATGTGTTTAACAGTGATTGCCAGTGTCAGAGTCATTAAGATGGAAAAGAAATGAAATTTTTGTCAGGGTGCAAAATGTAGTCCGTGGTCTTCTAAAATGTTTGATGATTGTTAGCATGCAGTTGTTGACTTTGGAAGAAAGACTTTTTGCTTATAAGTATAGCACAATGTAACCTGGTCTGCATTATTCTTTATTGCTAATCAGTTATCCTGAAGATGCTGTCTCACCTTCATTAAGTTTTTCAGTTTGGAATAATGGGTCTGTATTACATCACTGAACTCCCAGGAGTTTGAAAGATGTAATATCGAACTCTTAGGTTCAAAACCCAAAAAGTACGAAAACACATAACAGCGATGTTTTTCCAGGGAAATAAATCGCTGTTCCGGTACAAAAAAAAAAAAAAACGTACACTTTAAACTTAAACTAATGTGGGGGGCTTCGCCCCCCACACCCCCCTACTTAAATATACCAACTCCGAGATCGCACCACAGTGGAGGAAATAGCAAAGCCGTGAAAACGGCCAACCAATTTTTTTTCCTGGGGAAAAAATAGTGTTCCGTGGCTTTGCTATTTCCATGTTTCGAACATTTGGGTTCAATATTACAACGTTCGGACTCCTTTGAGTTCGACGTTGTAATATAGACCCTGGAATAATCCCATGGGGATTAATTGAAAGAACTGATATGTATTGAGGAGATGCCATTTGGTTCAGAACTAAAATTACTAATGGTTTAGTACTAAAATTACTAGATAAGATACTGCAGTGTACAGTATCAAAACTGAAAAGGGTGCCCAGTGGAAAAGATAAATGTACCTGAATCAAAGCAATGCATGTTATATGATTGCCAATGATGATGAGGCTTGGGAATCTTAGGGTGACTACATACTGTGCCTGTGGCAAAATGATTGCTGATTGTGTCAGCCATGACGCAACACAGAGCAGTATTAATATGTTTGAGCAGTGTTTGTGGTTAGATGACTAAGGTCCTACAGTTACATTAGGAGGGGGATAGGAGTGGCTGTCTGTGGAGCATTTCCATTTGGCATCTCTGAGAATGTAGGCCAGATCTGATGATTATAATTTATTTGTGCTTAATATGTAATTAACCACAGAAGTATTTTGATAGCTCAGGAGTCATATGTCTTGGTGTCACTACCTTCAGTTTACTGCATCCTTTTCTGTGTTTTCTGCTGACCTGCTCCTTGAGTCGTGTCCATTTCTTTTGCATCATCATCAAGTAGGCACTCTGGAGGGTTTTTTATTTGCCAGATTCAGAAGAAAATTCACCCTATCTTCTGTTCTGCAACAGAGCAAGGAGAAGTTTGCAGCAGACACATTCTCCATACTTTTGCAGGAAATTTTCCTGCAAGCCTTCCTGCATTTTACAAAGATTCTACACCTGATCACAAAATTCAGAGATGAAAAAAATTATTCTCATTAAATGTAGAAAGGTGAAAGTAACACAGTGGTATATAATATGGTTATGTTCTACCAAAGATAGAAAGTGGAGTGGGTAATGAAGGCAGTAACAGCAGGATAAAAAAAAAACTGAAAATTAAACTGAAACAAGTGGGAGCAAAGTGGTAGTCAAAAGTAAGGATGACGCAATTTTTATTGTAGAAATGTAAGGAGCAGAGGCATGAGGTATGGATAGAAGCATTAAAGGGTAACTAGAGAAGTGGATATTGGGAAAGCTTGGTGGATTGTCATAGAAATATATGTACAGCTGAAGAGTGGGAAAGAAGAGGGAAGCTGATCAGTATGAAAGCCCAGTGTTAAGTGAACAAGAGAGAGGAAACTTAAATGTGGACATAAGTTTATGAAAGATAAAAATGATTTATTATCATCTCATTTTTTTATATCGCAAAAATATGGCATTTTAACAGGGGTGTGTACACTTTTTATATCCACTGTATAGCAAGAAATGCACAGTAAAATTATCTTAAGCATTGTTTAATTTTTGTCTAAACATCGTCTTGCTTACTATTGAACTAATAACTATTTGCAATATGAGAAGTAGAGCTTCTTAATATCCAGAAAGCTTTTAATACTGACAGTTATAATTTTGTGCGCCATATAATGGATCATATAGTAGGGGAGGGGTCTGAATGGAGAGAAGGGGGTCCAATCCACAATAAAAGGAGCATAGACTCACTGCATTGCTTGAAATGAATTCATCCTTAAGTCATAGTGAGTAGTCAGATACTGATATTTTATATATTATGGAGAACAATAGGTCAAATAAAAAAGAAGTAAGTCTAGGTATTCATTTTTTTTTTTTTTTTTTTTTTTTTTTTACAAAATCTCATGAAGATGATACTGATATTTTATATATCAAGGAGAATGATATCTTAAAAAATAAAAAAGAAGTCTGGGTGCCCAGTTCCCAGCATAAAAAAAGTGCCCACTACTGGTGTACACTCTGGTGCCAGGACTGGAAAGAAAGGTAGTATAGAATTCTCAGGAAATGGAAACATTCCTATCACAAGGTAAGACCAGACTCTTGGGCAAATGGACTCCTTGTGGTAGAAAGAAGTAGTGGTCCACAAAAACACTTAAACTGACAGGCCAAGAAAGAGGTTTGAGATGACAAAGTTGACTGCTGAGGATAAGGAAGAAATTATGTATTGCTATTACTATGGAAACAACTCAGAATTTCCAGAAGACGACATTTAACAAGAGTATGAGAGAAACTAGAATACGGAAGATACCTGCACAAGAAAAATTGTCAAAAGCTACAAATAAAAATTCATGTTCCTTAATAGAGGGGATTTTCTAGACAAAGAAACATTGGTCCTCCAGGAGGATATGAGTAAATGTAAAGAGCAAAAAAAAAAAAAAAACTGAGATCTGATATGGTGCCATGTATACACAAATGCATTTCCAAAGATATTTGAACTAAAATACAGGCAAAAGAAGATTAGTGGGGTAAAAGTCTTTAAAGTCCTTCACTTCTGTTTCTATTTATCTGCTAAGTGAAGGGTTTAATGTGGAGACTCCAACATGGCACTGTTGCAACATAATGGATATTAAGGGGCATCTGAAGAAGATTTGCCACATGAGAATGAGCTTTCTGTAAGAGACCTATATGAAAGTCCAGTTGAAGTGGCACAGCAAAGAAAGGAGGAGGAAACGGTGACAACTCTCACAGGTAATGTTGTGGTGTGATGGACCAGTGGGTCCCCATATGGAGGAGCAGCAGATCAAGCAGCATAAATCTCAAGAAGATATGTCACACAGAGATGATCTGGAACTTTTGCTGGTATACAGAGAGAAAAGAAGATGCTGTCAGTACAGAAGAAAATGAACTAAGGCAAGTCCTGCTTGATGTAATAGAGATGGACAGGGATAATAATATAGATGAAAGAAATAGATTACAGAAAGTAAATAGGACCCAACATGTGAGAAGATTGGTAAAACAGATGAACTCAGTAACCAGGGCTATTAAGAGAAAAGTGTCTGATGTAACAGAAATATGTAGGAGATAATACTGTGTAGTTAAACTAGCAATAGATAGTGTTACCACAAAATCATAACAAAACAAAGGAAAGGACAGGAACAAGTAAAGTGCCACCATGAAAGCATCAACTCGATAAAACTATGCAGCAGTTAAGACAAGAAGTATAACTGTTAGAAGAATATACGGAAGGGAACAAATCATCAAAAATTCTTTGAAAGATAGAAATGGGAAAAGCAATGGGCGGTATCAAAACACATCAGGATTTATCATACACTTTTTCTAATAGTAAACTAAAAATATCAACACCAGCAGAAAATCTTAGAACATATGTAAATATAAAGGAAAAGTACAAAGTAAACAATTTGTTAATGACCCCAAAAGTTTTTATAGAGAAGTGGAAAACAATGCAGAAGGAATAGAAACACCACCAAAAATACGTAGTAGTAGGTGCATTTTGGAGAAGTGTTTGTACAGAGCCTGTTGAACATAGGTTCATAGGTTGGTACTGGGCTATCTGCCCGAAGGCATATATTAGCCCAGCCACATTGTGCGGTATTCACCGCCCCTTTAGTAGTTCCCTAGACCCTTGTACTAGCAGCTAGTACCCTTGGCCCCTATCTAGTAGTGCTGTTGGTGTGATCCCCGGTGTGAACTTTCTTTTACCCATCCACTCATCAACGTTCCTCTTGAAGAGTGCTAGTGAGGGGCTGTGTCTTATGTAGATTGGGACCCTGTTTCATAGTAAGGGAAGTCTCTGCGAAGGGAATCTATCCCTCCAGCATGTTCTATTCATTGTTGTGTTGAGGTTTATATCCCTAGAGCGTGTAGCTCGAGTAGATTTGGTTTTGCTAAGATGGAGCATGTTCAACAATTCTGGGTTGGACATGGCTCTGTACGTTAGACAGAGATCACCTCTGAAAAAGCGGTATGCAACAGAGAACAGTCTTAGCTTTTTCAATCATGCAAACATGTTTCAATCATAACAAAGATGTCTAATGTATAGAATTAAAAGAAACAATAAGAATCTCTAAAGTATATGTTTTGAAAATGGGATGAAGTTGCAGCCCTAGAAACTAAAACAAAATTAAGAAAAGCTCCTAACTGGAAAACCTGGGACCTTGGTGCAATACATAACTTCTGGTTAAACTAACACTTGGCCCCGAGCAAGAATTAGTTAAATGCACATCCTGAACTGACACCAACTTAGGTAACAACAGAAAAATTGATACTCCACCTTAAGACTGAACCTGTAAGCCATCCTAAGAACGTCAATCCAATAACTTACCTTCCAACAATATACAAATTCAATACCAGCATTGATGCAGGCAGAGTTTATAGTCATTTATAACAATAATCATTTATGGCAGTAGAACAAAGCGATGATAAATTAATATGGAACAAAGGATAATTTTCTCCAAAAAAGAGCTATAATAGAGAGTTTTAAAAAGGGGAAGAACCCAATTGTGGCATGGATAGATTACATAAAAAGCATTTGACAGCACCCCTTATTCATGGATAGCAGAATGAGTACACATATGTAAGACACACTGTGTATTGATCAGTTACATTATAGTGAGTATGAAACAGTGGCAATCCACTTTGTGGTTAACCATGACAAAGAGCAAATTTTTCCCACAGGGATAAAACTTCAAAGGGGGAAATTCCAGGGTGATGCTTTGTCACCACTGTTGTTTTGTCTTACTCTTAACCCATTAATTTGTTTACTTAACATATTAGTCTAGGATCTATATCACAACATTGAATCAGTAAATGTTGAACACTCACATAAGCGAATATTCACGTCCTCGAAGTTGATATATTTTGTTTACGGTACTATGAAGGTTGGGATTTTTGCCCTTTCCTCACTGTAGTGCGATCTCGGAGTAGGAATACATATTTAACGGAGGGGGGTGCAGCCCCCCACAATACGTTTTCAATTACGTGAATATTCGTTCATGTGAGCATTCCCCATTTACTGATTCGATGTTGTGACATAGATGCATTAGTCTACGGTTACAATTTGGCTCCCAGTAACCAACTTTGTTTAAAGAATTGTCTACTTTTTGTGGATGTCTTAAAATTATATAGTTTATCAGAAGAGGGGTTGACACAACTGCAAATGGATAAAACTTTTTCAGTTGATATAAGAATGGTACTTGTTCTTGATAAATGTGCAAAAACAGCATTTAAAAAGGGAAAACTGCAGCACCCAGAAAATGTCAGTGTGGGACAGGATTGTGATATAAAGGAACGTGAGCAGGAGGGAGTGTATAAATATTTGGGAATAGATGAAGGATTAGCAGTAAATCATGAACAAATGCGAAGAAAGGTCAGTAGGGAATACTTCAGAAGACTAAAACTAATATTGAAAACTGCATTGACATCTAGGAGTAAAGTTCAAGTAAGGTACTTTGCTCTTCCAGTTCTAGCTTACAGCTATGGCGGATTGGCTGACCCTAAAATGTATTGAATCAACTCAGCATTAAAACAAGAAAAATGCTTCATGCTTATTGGGTGATTTGTAAAAAAAATCAGTGTTTATCAAGATTATATATTACTTGCTGTGAAGGGTGTATGGGTCTCCTTGAAACTGACTACATGTATAGATCTACAATCTTGGAACTGCTTGCATACCTGCTGACCTCATCATATCCACACATAATAAAACTTATAAAATATGAGGAGAATAAGTCTAAGATGGCATCTTTGCTTAGTTTAGCAGAAGCATTTTAGAGTAAAGTGGGATGGAAATCAAACCAGAAGCTGACAAAAATCAGAAAGCAAGTGACTGGGTGAAAAACAAAATAGAATATAAGGAAAATGATCAGAAGAGAAGAAAAGAATAATTGGAAAAAAACACAAATGTAGTGGGGGACACAGAGATGTTGACCAAGATTCAACACAGGAATGGCTAAGGAGAAGTGAACTGAAACAGAACACTACAATAGAGAAGCAGCTGTGAGGCACTAGAAATATCAGAGATGACATTTATACCATATGAGATCACCCATTACCAGCAGTTCAAAAAACTGATCTGAGAAAACCAGATGTCTATGAAATAAAAAGACAGAATTAGCACTGAACAGTGATTATAATGTCTTACGTACAGAGACAAAAAATCATAATTTGCTAGTGGAAATGAGAGCAATGTGGAAGAAAGATACCCAAACAGTTCCAGTAGTAGTAGTAGGAACAACAGGTCTAATAAAAAAAATGTTTACAGTCATTCTTAAATATGCTACCAGTACATGTAACCCCATATGAGTTACAGAACGAGACAATCCTGGGCATTATAGTATCAGACTGAAAGAATACTAAGTTCTTGAACTCTCATGGGATCCATTCCCTTCATGTTATGAGAAACCCAAAACACTTGGAAAAATTGAACTCTTGAGCGGAATGAGTATAAAAATGAGTTATCATTACCTATAGTTAAGATAACAGGTTGGGGAATGTCAGATCAAGTAAGATTAGGTAAGGGGAACCAGGTGTGTCGACTGTCACCTTCTCTAATCCTGCTGAGAATGGAAAAATTGGAACAGAGAATGAGAGAGTACTCAGATGGTGAGAAAGCTAGAGGAGGGAGGGGAAAGTAGTTTTAATTGATTTTTTGCAAATGACTTCATGTTGTTTCTAACAGATGTAAAAGGGATGTTGCCAGGTCATTAATTTTTTAAAAGAATATGGGGTAACATTTGGACAAAATACCACCCATGAAAGTAAGACTTCAAGGTTTGAATCATTGTTGGTTTGTTCACAGAAGGATTTGATTAATTTCTTTAGTCAAATCCATATGTAGTTACATATTTTGCATTTGGTCTGCTAAGATCATGGAATTTTGGGGGTAATATCATTTGAATAATTAAGTGAGGAGTATGGTAGTGCAGGGAACTTGCCTCCTTGCTAAAATTATTTACTTTGTATTGGTAATTAAAATCAACATTTACCTTTGTCAGCTTTATTTTATGATGTTTTCTCATGCAGTCATAGGAGCCTTGGTTACTTATTTTGAATCCTGAATGTCTTTACTTGTAATGGTTAGTGAAGGAAGGGGAAGGAGATTTAATATTATCCTTCTCAAACGAGAGCACAAAATACATAGGAATTAAAGTATGTCCTATGGGGGAAAAAAGTTAAGGAAAGAAATTATGGGAGTTGCAACAAAAAGTAAGGAGATTGTTAAATTGTTGGTGTGGGAGTGTTCAGAACTGTGGGAGGCAATTTGGAGGTGGTAAGGGTGAAGTTTCTTTATTGGTGATATATATATATATATATATATATATATATATATATATATATATATATATATATATATAGATATATAGACAGAGAGACAGAGTAAAGCATTCAAAAGATACAGAGATAAGGGATTCATGTGGATTAGTTAAGGTATTCCATGAAAAGATAGAAAGGTAAGCACTGTCAGAGGAGAATTATTTGGTAAATAACAAGGTTGATTTGATAGGACAGTGAGGAGGGAAGAGATGCTAGAGCTGGAATGGGAAAGGAAAAGTGCAGCAAAAGCAAATAGATATGTTTAAATAAATCAAACTTGGGAATTGGAAGGAATGGGAAAATGGGATGATATTTAAGGATTTTGGGGGGTTTATTAGCCCTTACGGCTTTAAAAAAGGATGAAGGATAGATGTTCAAGAAAGAGTAAGCTGTACAGACAAGATGCAATATGAGAGGAAACTTGGAGAATTTCTAATGCCCTCATGGTGATGGCACCGATGTACATCCTACATAAACAGCTGTATATTTGTGTGTGTGTGTGTGTGTGTGTGTGTGTGTGTGTGTGTGTATATATATATATCTATATTATATGTGTGTATGTATATATATATATATATGTGCATATGTATATATATATATGTGTATATGTATATATATATATATATATATATATAAATGTGTGTATGTATATATAAATGTGTGTATGTATATATATATATATATATATATATATATATATGTGTGTGTGTGTGTGTAAATATATATATATATATATATGTGTGTGTGTGTGTGTGTATATAAATATATATATATATATAAATATATATATATATATATATATATATATATATATAGAGTGTATGTGTATATATATTATATATCTACATATATATATATATATATATATATATATATATATATTTATATGTATATATACATATAGATGTGTGTGTGTGTGTGTTAATATATATATATATATATGTATATAAATATATATATATATATATATATATATATGTGTGTATAAATGAGCAAAACAGTTACAACAAACACACCCACGAGAGCAAATGCCTCTCTGCTGTCTTGTAAATAAAGTAAAAGAAATCCAAAAACGATGACCAGTGAGAGGCAACCAGTAGGCTCACAATAATCCAGTCTTGGTAATAAAATATATGCGAGTCTTTATTTACGTGCACAGGTAAGTGCTTTCACTAACTGCTTCTTCAGACCTTAAAAGTTTTTCACTCTACAAACATTTGCTTATATAGGTGTCATGTGATAAGCATCAATTAAACAATTAACTTTTTAAAAACACACATCCAAACTATTAACCTTGAAACAATGTGTTTATAAAATGCTAGGCTGGATTTACTACTTGGAAGAGAACTTCCGACCATCATATTTACCTATCTTACAGAATACCATCTTTTTTATTATAATAAATTAAAACACCAAATGTTTCATTTCTTTGGATTACACAACACATCAGAGGCCTCCGATATCTATCTACCCTATGTTAATTTATTTATCTACCTATCGATCGCTAACTCTATCTGACCTTAGCACTGACATAACAGTTATGCATCTTATTACATACTGTCTAACTGAGGTACGCGTTATTTTACACTTATCTACACTATTTTCCTGATAAAATCCTTTCCAAATATACTGCACTTAAACTACTATTCCATCTATTAACCATTACTTGCGATGTTAACAGCAGAGGCATTTTT